>NC_134365.1:5979194-6282224 GCF_035582795.1 Mycteria americana | reverse complement strand
CAAGAAGGCCAATAACATCCCGGCTTGTATCAGGAATAGTGTGGCCAGCAGGAGTAGGGAAGTGATTGTCCCCCTGTACTCGGCACTGGTGAGGCCGCACCTCAAATACTGTGTTCAGTTTTGGGCCCCCCACTACAAGAGAGACATTGAGGTGCTGGAGCGTGTGCAGAGAAGGGCAACGAAGCTGGTGAAGGGTCTGGAGCACAAGTCTGATGAGGAGCGGCTGAGGGAACTGGGGTGGTTTAGCCTGGAGAAAAGGAGGCTGAGGGGAGACCTTATCACTCTCTACAGCTACCTGAAAGGAGGCTGTAGAGAGGTGGGTGTTGGTCTCTTCTCCCAAGTAACAAGAGATAGAACAAAAGGAAATGACCTCAAGTTGCGCCAGGGGAGGTTTAGATTGGATATCAGGAAAAATTTTTTCACCAAGAAGGTTGTCCAGCATTGGAACAGGCTGCCCAGGGAAGTGGGTGAGTCACCATCCCTGGAGGTATTTAAAAGACATGGAGATGTGGTGCTTAGGGACATGGTTTAGTGGTGATCTTGGCAGTGCTAGGTTAAAGGTTGCACTTGATGGGGTCTCTTAAGGGTCTTTTCCAACCTGAACAATTCTATGATTCTATGATTCTAAATAAGGTGCTTGTCTTGGAAAGGGTGGACTGGTGCCTTCAGGACTATGCACTTAAAATGACACCAATCAGTCTAAGGCAGATACAGTACCAACATTAGATCTTGCTCTAGGTCATATCCTACAGCCCTAGATTTTGAGGCTGGAAGGACAGCTGTGAGTTTCATTACAAACCAGGAGCCTTATCATAATAATCCATAATTCCACAGATTGAACGGTGATAGCTTGTCTCTTTCGTAAAGCAGTAATTCTATTCTTTCCTGTAAAAAAGAAGACACTGTCGGTTTTCAACATTTAAGATTTCCCTGCCTCCCCAATTTGTCTTGTCATTGTTAAATCTTATCTCTGCTTCTTTGTTTCCACCATTCTTTTTAAAGAATCATAATTGGTACGATTATCCTTGCTATGAGAATAATTAGCTATAGCTTTTTGACACATTAAATAGGGAACATTACATTTTAAGCAGCAGGCACTGAAACACTAAACAATACTACTTTGAATAGGACCATAGAGAAGAGGCTCAGGTGAAACAACTGCTAATTTTAGCAACTTGAACTTTACACCTTTATGGAAGAAAATTAATCTCACAGCAGTCTTTGGCTGTGAAATAGACAAAGCATTTTACCCTCTTTTTAAAATAGACCTTTGATATTTTTGGTGATAGAAGATGGTTGCACAGTGAATCATCTCCTGATGTGTCCAAAAGACCCTTGCTCTTACAATAAAAAGAAAGTATTTGATTCTTCTCCTGTGTGGCTGAGTAAGTCAAATATCGTCTAATGCAAATAGCATCATCCAGCAACACTTGCATTTTAGATATGAAATCTCCCAACAGAGAAGTGGGCGATGTCACATCTCAAAAAATAAAGGTTACTGAATTTTAAGTGCTCTAGCATTGAAAACTCTGTTCCATGTTCAGCAAAACTAATTCCAGGAAACAGATACACACAGATACCTGTATGATATTTGAGAGGTGTCAGATTAGTCTTGGTAGCTGACAAAACATACTTCCTCTACTGAACATAATAGGAATTTGCATTACCTTTGACAATTTTGAGACAGTCAGTTGTTCACCTTACTGAGGTATTTTAGTTTTTCAGAAAGGCCACCAGAAAAACTGTAGGCCTAAGAAGCTTGCTTGGCATAAGTGGATTACAGCAATGAATTGGTCTAGTAATCATCCCGTTAACAGCATGGCTGTGATGAGCCTTTTTTCTTAGTGAAAGAGGAGAATGAAGATGTGATAATTTTACTGAAATAGGAGGTTTTAATTTTTGCTAGACCAGACTTTGGTCAGCAGTGAACTGCAGTATTATTATAATAACATAATTCAGTGTTCAACAGTAGTAAGTAAACAATAATGTAAGTTTGATGGAACTAATTGCTGTAACTAACGTAATTGACACCTTAATATATTGGAAAATAGTATTAAGAAATTCTTTAAAAACCAGCATGTTAAGTAAATTAAAAATGGCTTAATTAATTGAGTTATTACCTTTGCAGCTTTTCCCAGGTTGTTGTTTCTGCCAGGCAATGTTAAGCTAAACAAGATAAAAAATCACTTGAATTTCAGCAGTAAAGAACACTGACTTCATTTCTACTTGAATAAGTCTTCTGACTTCTATACTGATTTCAGGATGATCCATCTGAAGCAAACCTAGTAAAGCTAAGAGGTATTATTCAGACCCTCATCTAAACTGATAGCTAATACGGGCTTAAATAAAGACCTTGGGATTTAAATGCCCAAAACATGCTTGAAACAGTTTCAGCCATGGGTTAGCACTTAAACAATGAATTCACTTCTTGCCACCCTGGTTTCTTCAGCTATGCATAGTGGTACCTCAGTAGTCTGGGTAGGAAACATCTTCTCAGGGAGCAGGAATCTCAGGACTGCAAGCCTCCTTTTTCCATCTGAATATTTAGCAGAAAAGAAATCCAGCTTCTTGCCTTGCACTAAGCAGATAGTTATTAAAAGAAGAAATAGGAAATATTAAAAGAAGAAATAGGAAATGACAGTCAGTTTGAAGCATGTTATAGGACTGAGAAATATATGATCAGTTCCTGGAATTGTTACATCTGTTCTGCAAACTTGAGCAGTTTATTTGATTCTCTGTGTCGTAATGACTGTAAGTGTAATGGGGGGTAAACCTTATTTTAGTCCCAAGTAAGATTACATATCCCCAAAGCAAGTCTTGTATTCTTCGCTCATTGTAGCTAATTGTATTGCAAATTCTGTGGTGCAAAGATTAATTATTATTATGTGCTTTTCATCTGGCACATTGGGCCATAACTGTGCTACCACAGTATAAACAAAGTACAGCAAAATTACAGGTACTTTAGATCCCCAGAAGAAGACTAAAAAATTAGCAAGTGCTCTTGATTCTTAATTCTACTTCATTCTGCAAGGTACTTAATTCTATTTTGTTCTGCCAGAATATTTGGTACTTCCATAACCTTCTTCCATTTTGCTTAAATTATATAATCGTTAATTATCTCAGACATTTTGCATCTGCTGATTATTTGTCCACAATGAAAGATACAGTTTACACATGGCTGCATGCCCATTTGATTGCCCTTCTAAACTAGACATTACCAGAACCAGTGCCATATCATTAAGAGGACACTCTCTGTTTCAGAATACAACTGAAACTGCCTTGCCTTTTTCTTTCTTTGGAAGGTGTGTTCAGGGTCCTCCCCTGTTAGAGATGCTTTTCAACTTCTGTCACTATTTTGACATTTTGATGCATCACTGGGGAATGCTGAAATAGTTGGTTTGACACTGGTGTCACAACCTTCCATCTTTGCGTGAAAGCATCTATTACTGTATTTCCACATCTAACCACAATCTAGACACTCATGACAAACCACAATAGTCATGTTAGCCCAAGTGAAGGAGAGAAAAAGAAAATCTTCACAGCTCACTGGCAAATCACCCTGACTCTGCTAAAGCAAGATGTGAGTGCTGATATTTCACGGAGTCTCTTGGAACAAAAGCAACTCTCCATGCTAAAAGACAGGGGCAAATGACACGAAAAAATAAGTGAGGTTTTTGGATATATGGGGAAAAAGAATCACAGTAAGAATGGCTATACACTGGAAGGGGATGGATGGGTTTGTGGAATCTCCGTCCTTGGAAATTTTCATAACTCAGCTGGAAAATACTCTGAGCAACCTTATCTAGTGTAAAATTAACTCTCCATTGTGCAGGGGGTTGGCTAGATGAACTACAGAGGTCCCCTCTGCCTAAAATATTGCTTGATTCCTAAAATATTGTGTGATTCCTAAAATATGTGGTGATTTGTTCTGCCTGCCCCTGTCATGGAGTAAAGAGGGCAGTTTCACGACTAGCTATGACTGCATGTCTAACTTTTAGATGATTAGATTGAATGAGATAAAGCCCATCCTAAGGCTGAGGGAACTTAGAAGGATGTAAGGGAAGTGTTCAAATTAACACTAGAAAACAGATACAGTTCAACTATTGTAATTGGGAACCTGTGTGCTCACACATGACAGAGGCCACCAGGAAAGCTAAAATTCAAAGACAAGTTCTTTAGAAATTATGTGTGGAGAAGATACACTGTGATCTAAGGCCTCAGTACCACTGGAATTAAATAACAGGAAAAAAGTATGATGAAAAGTATTGTCCTCGGTACTAGAAGGCTGCATCAAACGCATCTTCTAAATATCTATAGGCAGGTGAGATGCATCCTATCCTCTTGGCAGAATTAAGTCTTCCTGGTGAAAAAAAGGTCATTTATTCCCTTTTTAAGGAACATATGTTTCTTTGAAGTCAGTTCAGTTTAGTTTCTCCCTATAAAAGCAGCAGAGAGATAAACCCACCTCAACAACACAGACAGTCTATTTAACATCTGTCCCTCCTTCTGGACACGCTTCTTTCTGCTCATTCACCACATGGGGAAATTAAGACAACCATGCTTCTAATTTAATTCCCTCAGGTACATAAAGGGAGATGTAGCAAAGGCCACTGTCCGCATTAAGAATTGGTGCAGAGTAGCTACTTTGGTATACCTTCGTATCCTTAGTTAGTGAGCATTGATTTCTCTATCTAGGCTCCCCCTGAGCTCTACGTGTTTCAACACTATGTGGATACTGTGTATTATCTTGAACAGAAAGTTGTTACATTAACAAGATGACATGTAAAGGAAAGTAGCCAGAAAGGTGGTATGCAGCTATTACTTTGGAAAAAGAAATTGCTCCTTAATTTTTAAGTCTTCTAAAAAATTCAGATTTTTTTTTTCTTCTTAGTAGTTATTTATGGACTTTCATTTGAATGTTATACACTCAGCAATGTTTCTATGGTTTCCTTCCTGGTAGTTTTTTGGAATATACTTTGAAAATTTGGCAGTCATGCAGTATTTCTTTATATTGTGTATGCTAACTATGAGATTTTTACTGAGATGGCTACGCAAATCTCGGTAGCAAAGACATAGTAAAACTACTGTTCGTAATTCTGCCTTCTCTCGTAAAAAGCAAAAAGTGTATACCTACTGCATGTTACTCAGTTTGTAAGCTCAGACTGGCTAATCACAGACGCACTTCTAAGGCCCAAGCACAGTCCTCTCTTTCCCTACTACTGTACCTGCTGTCCCTCATTACATCATTGATAAAATTATTTGCCAAGATCCTTGGGCCAAGAAATATTTATTTGTTCTGCAAAACGTCCAACTAACTAAAGTAGCTAAATCGAATAATAGTGTTGGAAGGAGAGTGGGTGGCTTTGATAAAGCCATTTTGCTGTTAGAGGCAATTGCTTGCAAATCCATAACCATACTTACATTTGGCATAACATCCTGGAGAATTTTGCTGTGCTGCATTTTAGAAAGGGGTGAGATATACTCATGATATTGAACACTATTTTCTATATTACTGTTTTCCAGCTCTTAAAAATCCCCCTTCTTTTAGGATTTTCCTATGCTTTAAACTGTGGTGGCTGGTGTATTTGTTGACTAACCTCCACTTAAGGTGTAGACAGCAAAAGAAGAGCCTGTTTGTACCACATACAGGTATACCTGTTCTAATTTTACTCCAGATTATCTTGCTAAAAATAAAAATGAACATGTAGTATCATCCTCTTCCTTAGTAGATTAACAGCCCAGAGACTCCTGCTGTGGTTCAAGCCTATGCTGAAACCCAGGCAGCTGCATTTGCTCTGCTGCTGTTATCCAATTAGCTAACAATTAAACAACTGGTTGATTATTAGTTAACTGATTAACCAACTGTAGCTAACTCTCTGTAGTACAGTTGTTCCTTCATTTTGCTGTGTATAGAATAGACATGGCTTATTGCTTTTAGATCTGGTGGGTTATCATTATTATTGATTTTGCTTGTATTCAGTGCTGAGGACTGTTTAAAATTTAGCATATTTTAGCCAATACATTATAAGATCCTACCTATTTTCCCAAGCCAGAGTAGTGCTTACCGTTGCCTATTACATCTACGTGTGACTCCAACCAGGCATCAGTCTGAGAGTGGGAAAGATTTTGATTCATACCCCTCAGAAGATAACTGGTATTTGGAATTTTCTTTACCTGGTCCTTCTGGCATAACCTGTCTTACTGGAATTCACAAGAATATGAGGTTTCTTGGGTACTAATTCAATATCTTTGGCACTGAATGCTCGACTGCAGTGATTCTGTGTTCAGATGCATGGAGTTGCAATTATAAGTCATCCTAGGAGATAAAATATTGCTCTTTCTGCATGTTGGTGTGCATGCTAGTACTTGATTTCAGGAATCTGTTAATGTGGAAAACCTCAAAATGATATGGTCAACTGCAGAGGTAACCATTGGTGTCTTCAGTTTCCTAATTGTACATTTCTTTGTGAATGATGTGTAATTTTAAAGGAAGATACTGATTCTGTCCTTTCCGTCATAGTACTGTATGTTGTTTAAAACGGCTGTCAATATTAAAAAGAAATGGTTAATGCATTTCTTGCTGTATATTTCAATACCTACTCACCATTAAATTCCTACTGGTCAAATTTTCCTTTGGTATATTGGCTAAAGCATTTGTCAGACTGACAGATATGGATATAATTTATAGATTTCTAAGTAAGCAAACAGGGAACATGCATAAATATAGATCTCTACAGTAAGAGTCAAAAGTATGAGCCAATGAATGGGTGCACTTTGATATACTCCTGCAAAGTTCTGGTGTCCTCTTAGCCACAATTATTTGATGAAGGTTTTCAGCTTTTTAAACTAATATTCCTCATTCACTGTGAAACCAACAGCAGCTTGGAAAAAGAAGGAAAAATGATAAACAGCATCTGTTTTACTGAACAATCTGCTGGAATTAAACTTCCTCTAATGTATAGAAGAATGAACTGGAAATTTACCCAGCAATAACAACAAAAAAGTGTTTAAAGACGATTAATCTTATAAGTCTGTTTCACTAGCACCGGTTCTCAAGGGGGAAAGGCTTCATATTGACATCTGACAAAGTTAATTTTAGTTACTGATAATTGATGGATCAGTTTTTCTAGTCTAATCTGGTTTCTTGATCTCTTGATCTCCACTTTGTCTCCAAATAGGGTTCATTTATTTAATTTTACTCAGCAGCTGGATTGTGCACAATAAGGGTATTTTCATTAATTAAGATTTGAAATGTCTAATGCTCTCTGTGTCCTTTTGCTAGAGATATAAATGCAAAAGAATCACAGATTGGCACAATACCAAAGGGTTCAGAAAATCACCCAGAAATTCAGAGATAAAGTAGGGCACCTGAATTCTCCCAGCTGGCTAGAACTCTCTAGATGAAACCTTTAGATCTGAGAAGCCAGGTAGTGGTCTAGTGGACAGCCCTGGACCAAGTCTCAACAGATCTGCAGTATAAACCCAGAGAGGAGACTTCAGGTTCTTTGCTTCCTTGTCTTTTCAGAGCAGAGATTTCTCAAAAGGGGGAGGGAAAAAGAATTAACAGACAGTGAACCTGGGAGATGGGAGGGCAGGCAATGAAACATATCCTCCCTACTGGTATCTGCCACAACCCTTGGCAGTCAGAGCCTTTAGGAGTTTATATAGGCGCAAGCAGTTTTTCAGACTTTCATGTTCTCAGCAAGGCAGTTTCCTGGACTGCACCACTCTGAGCTGCCCTGCCCCACAGTTTCCTTGGGGTCCTCCTTGGTTCTGTTGCACAATGTGAAACCAAGCCACAGGGTTTGCACTTCCAGCCTCGCACGTGGGAGATGTGCATCATGTCTTGCTCTGTCTGTGCAAATACTAAAAAGCTTTATGCAGGAGCTCACTTAACTCCATGAAAGCAGTGAGTTGTTCTTTAATCAGGGCTAAGTACCCCTTTTTCTACTTTTTCTGCCGGTTTGGAGTGGAAGCTCTTTGGAGAAGGATCTTTACTGTGTTGCTAGCATTACTTAAGTGGGGGCACAGACACATTAATAACAGAAAGTAAATGTTACTAAAAAGGAGGCCAGCCCCCGTAAGCAGACCAACCTTCAAGTAGGAATTTTAATGAAAATATTGTGAATAATAATGGACTAAAAACCTGAACCCATACAAATAACAGAAGGCATTTGCAATGTAGCATAGAAGAAAGAATTTTAATGTTTGAGAAACAGTCATTCTGCTAACATCAAACATTGGTTGACATTTTTCCATTGACAGAGAAATTAATTGGACAAAAATTGTTTACTACAGTGACTGTGATTGCTAAATTTTCTAGTTTCCACTGAAAATACCCCCTTTCCCCCATATACTTATTGTAGTTTGAATGACATTTTGAAAAAAACCTTGTGACTGGGGACGAGACTCAATGATTGCTTCCCAATTCTGTTAATGTGTCTATAAGTTATCCCCACAGTACTGATGCAGTAAAAGAAAACATGCTAGGGCGTTGCAATGCAGGGGTATCTCAAAAACCCATTTTACTTGGCTCTGTGCATGCTCCTAGCCCCGTGCAGGTACAACGGCATCACTTGAACACCTGCGTCTCAGACAAGGTGCTGGGTGTCTTAGCTAACAGCTAAAGGTAGTAAATTTTTTAATTGCAGTGACAGTATTGGAAATAACTGTCTGGTTGTATCCATAAATTATTTAAAATACTAGAAATCATTTCAATTTTCTGAATACAATTTAAGACTTTAGTATTTTTCCCATTCCTTCTCTTCTTTATTCTTTCCCTTCTCCTTTCTCTGTCTTTTCCCCCCTTTTTCTCAGTTATTTCCTCTGTGAAAAAAAAAAAAGCTTTCTTATTTAAAAAAAAACAACAACCTTTTCCTTACAGTTCTTTGTCTTTTCCCAAGTATTTCCAGTAAGAAAAGAGGTGAGCAAACAGAAATAAATGGGGAAAAATAACATCCATAACCTGAGAATTCCAGGTAGCCAAAATATTGCTGTTTCAGCTTTAAGCACAATGACATTTGAGACTGTGTTGAATTTTTCTTAGAAAAAGCAATAGGTTTTGAATTTTTCAGTTCCAACCCAGAATAAATCAATTAAACTAAATTGTGTGATGGGAACATTAATTTCAATTTGAAGTGATATTTTAAACTAAAATATTTCATGTTAATTGAGATGCCATCATAGAATTGTTTTCTTTTTTTGCATGTAACCTGGACTAAAAAACGACAATCCTACCTCAAATTGTTAGCTTATTTATCAGAGTGCAACAGCTTCTTTTTGTTTTTATAACTGGGTTTATGCTGAATTTTAGGATACATTTCTGAATCTATCATTTTATTATTACAAAGACAATGAGAAAATTAATAAAGCAATTTTACAGAGACAGTCAAATAAAAAAAAGGATTTAATACATTTTAAAAAAATATACAGAAAAGTAGCCTCTTGAATGATAAAGGGCATCTTATAAGGGTCATCATTTGAGAAGGCTTGGTTGCTAGGAGACCATCACTAAAGGTGGTTAGGATAACAAATGCTTTATTTAAAATAAAAACGTTAATTAGTGTGCATGTTTAACAGGTAATATACATAAAGATATCAGGTATCTGTTGATGTAAAAGTATATGTGGAAAAGAACAGGATTAAGTTAAATTTTTTAGTGGAAATCAGCCAGCCTCAACAGGTACAGGGAGTCCTCTTCATTGGTTAAAATATATCTATAAAAGCACGAAGTTATTAATAAGGAGCCTAACATTGATGCAAAGTTCATTTTGCTTGTTGTAACGTTCATTAATTGTATTGCATAAAAACCGCAACATTAAAGACTTCAGTTCATAAAAACTGCAGCTGCAGACTTTGTCATGCATGTGAAGACCAGAACTGTTCAAAAGGGACTTTGGAAAGAAAAGACAGTATATTAAGAGGGGGAAAAAAAAAAAAAAAGCATGGATTCTCATGCATGCAATGGTGTCTGCACTGTGAGAGAAAGTTGGGCAGATACAATAAAAAATGAGAAAGAATGCAAAACTAGTCTGGGGCTTGAACTTCATATGGGTTAGTGATGCAATTCTGTGTTAAGGTCACATTTTCTCCTTTGTCAAAATACACAACCTTACAAAAATCCTCAGTGAAGCCTTGTTCCGCAGTTGTTTAAACCACTAACATTTTGATAGGGTAATTAGGATGTCACAAAATATTGGGGATGTATCATCATTCTGGGAATGGCACCCTTAAATGATGGAGGCTTTTACAGAGTTACACGGAGATTGCAGCTTTGTCAGTGGGCTGGGAGAAAATCACACCTGAAGGACATCTCATGTTCCAGTTGGGAGAGAAAGCAGAGCAGGAAGGATTGGAATCCAAGTACACATCTTTCAAATCTGACACTAATGAATGATTTAAGTCATAGAATCATACAATCATACAGTGGTTTGGGTTGGAAGGGACCTAAAAGATCATCTAGTTCCAACCCCCCTGCCATGGGCAGGGACACCTTCTACTGGGCCATGTTGCTCAAAGCCCCATCCAACCTGGCCTTGAACACTTCCAGGGATGGGGCATCCACAACTTCTCTGGGTAACCTCTTCCAGTGCCTCACCACCCTCATAGTGAAGAATTTCTTCCTTATATCTAATCTAAATCTACCCTCTTTCAGTTTGAAGCCATTACCCCTTGTCCTATCACAACAGGGCCTACTAAAAAGTCCCTCTCCAGCTTTCTTGTAGGCCCCCTTTAAGTACTGGAAGGCTGCTATAAGGTCTCCCTGCAGCCTTCTCTTCTCCAGGCTGAACAAGCCCAACTCTCTCAGCCTGTCTTCATAGGAGAAGTGTTCCATCCCTCTGATCATCTTTGTGACCTTCCTCTGGACTTGCTCCAACAAGTCCATGTCCTCCTTATGCTGGGGGCCCCAGAGCTGGAGGCAGTACTCCAGGTGGGGTCTCAACGAGAGCGGAGTAGAGGGGCAGAATCACCTCCCTCAACCTGCTGGCCACGCTTCTTGTGATACGGTCGGCTTTCTGGGCTGCAAGCACACACTGCCGGGTTATGTTGAGCTTCTCATCAACCAACACCCCCAAGTCCTTCTCCTCAAGGCTGCTCTCAGTCCATTCTTCACCCAGCTTTTATTTGTGCTTGGGATTGCCCCGACCCAGGTGCAGGACCTTACAATTGGCCTTGTTAAACCTCATGAGGTTCACACAGACCCACCTCTCAGGCCTGTCAAGGTCCCTCTGGATGGCATCCCTTCCCTCCAGCATGCCAACTGAACCACACAGCTTGGTGTTGTCAGCAAACTTGCTGAGGGCGCACTCAATCCCACTGCCCATGTCGCCGACAAAGACGTTAAACAGTGCTGGTCCCAATAGCGACCCCTGAGGAGCCCCACTCATCATTGGTCTCCTCTTGGACATTGAACTGTTGACCACAACTCTTTCAGTGTGACCATCCATTCCCTTATCCACCGAGTGGTCCATACATCAAATCCATGTCTCTCCAATTTAGAGACAAGGATGTCGTGCAGGACAGTGTCAAATACTTTGCACAAGTCCAGGTAGATGACACCAGTTGCTCTTCCCTTATCCACCGACGCTGTAACCCCATTGTAAAAGGCCACCAAATTTGTCAGGCATGATTTGTCCTTAGTGAAGCCATGTTGGCTGTGACCAATCACCTCCTTATTTTCCATGTGCCTTAGCATGGTTTCCAGAAGGATGTGCTCCATGATCTTGCCAGGCACAGAGGTGAGACTGACCGGCCTGTGGTTCCCTGGGTCTTCCTTTTTTCCCTTTTTAAAAATGGGGATTATGTTTCCCCTTTTCCAGTCAGTGGCAACTTCACTGGACTGCTACAGCTTCTCAAATATGATGGATAGGGGCTTAGCTACTTCATCCACCAGTTCCCTCAGGACCCATGGATGCGTCTCATCAAGTCCCTTTGTGCACCTTCAGGTTCCTTAGATGGTCTTGAACCTCATCTCCTTCAGTGGGCAGTTCTTCTTTCTCGCAGTCCCTGCCTTTGCCTTCTGTGACTTGGGCAGTGTGGCTTGAGTGCTTGCCAGTGAAGACAGAGGCAAAAAGGTCGTTGAGTACCTCAGCTTTCTCCATACCCTGGGCAACCAGGTCTCCTGTTTCCTTCCGGAGAAGGCCCACATTTTCCCTAGTCTTCCTTTTGTCACTGACGTACCTATAGAAGCTTTTCTTGTTGCCCTTGATGTCCCTGGCCAGATTTAATTCTATCAGGGTTTTGGCTTTCCTAACCTGATCCCTGGCTGCTCAGACAATTTCTCTGTATTCCTCCCAGGGTACCTGTCCTTGCTTCCACTCTCTGTAGGCTTCCTTTTTGTGTTTGAGTTTGTCCAGGAGCTCCTCGTTCATCCATGCAGGCCTCCCGGCATTTTTGCCTGACTTCCTCTTTGTTGGGATGCATCACTCCTGAGCTTGGAGGAGGTGATCCTTGAATATTAACCAGCTTTCTTGGGCCCCTCTTCTCTCCAGGGCTTTATCCCATGGTACTTTACCAAGCAGATGCCTGAAGAGGCCAAAGTGTGCTCTCCTGAAATCCAGGGTAGTGAGCTTGCTGTACGCCCTCCTCAGTGCCCTAAGGATCTTGAACTCCACCATTTCATGGTCACTGCAGCCAAGGCTGCCCTTGAGCTTCACATTCCCCACCAGCCCCTCCTTGTTGGTGAGAACAAGGTCCATCATAGCACCTCTCCTCGTTGGCTCCTCTGTCACTTGGAGAAGGAAGTTATCATCAACGCATTCCAGGAACCTCCCGGATTGTTTACGCCCTGCTGTGTTGTCCCTCCAACAGATATCAGGGTGGTTGAAGTCCCCCATGAGGACCAGGGCTTGTGAACGTGAGGCTGCTCCTATCTGTCTATAGAGGGCCTCAACCGCTCGGTATTCCTGGTCAGGTGGCCTGTAGCAGACCCCCACTATAATGTCACGTGTCCCTGCCCTCTCTTTAATCCTGACCCATAAGCTCTCAGTCAGTTCCTCATCCATACTGAGGCAGAGCTCCAGCTGGTCATTGACATAGAGGGCAACACACCCTCCTGGTCTCCCCTGCCTGTCTTTCCTAAAAAGCCTGTATCCTTCTATTCCAACACTCCAGTCATAGGAGCCATCCCACCATGTCTCTGTGATGACAATAATATCGTAAAATCCCTACTTGTCCTTCAAAAATTAAATGCTTAAGGGAAATTTTAAGAACGCTTTCTGCCAAACCAGAGAAGGATCTATGGCTTCTAACACCCTTCATGAATGACATTGAAGCTTTACTCAATTATAATATTTCCATATTTGTTTACTAAGTATAATGTTACACGTTCATTTGTACATTCAGAAAAAATGTAATTCATAAGCATTTTCTAGGGCAGAATTACTTTATATTTCATTCTCATTGTCAACAACACCCTTTTCAGGATATGAAGTATACTGTTTGCAAATCTCAACACAAATCTAGCAAAACTAGTAAAAAAAAAAAAATCTGAAATCTGCACTATTTAAAGCATTCCATTTTAATAAAAATACTTTTGAAAAGATTCCTAAGTTTTATTCCAAAGTCTAAAGACTGTAGGGTTTTATGAAAAACTTCTTAAGGCTTTAAAAATCTTTATAAAAATTAATCATGCAAATGAATGTAAGTTTGCAATATTTGTATCACAAAGATTTCTGTCAAAAAAACACAGTTGGAAATAACATGCTGTTTGTCGTGTAATTGTTACTATTCACTAAAGCAGAAAAAGCAAGTGCAGAGAGCTAAAGAACTGACAGCCTAGTCATTTAAAACTACAGGTTGTCTCCTAGATGACAATAGTTTTCGAAGTAGAGCCTAACCCATGCCGAGAAGTTGCTTGCTGGAAGTATATATAGGATAATATTTTAACACTTTAGTTGAATAGAGATTTTTAATTTTTTTTTTTTTAAATAAGGAAATGCTACTCAGAAAATGTGGCAAATGCAAGAATGGCATATGATCTGTTTTGGTTTTTATTTCACAATGTTTGTTTATGCACAAGTACCTAAATTCTAGATTAATTATGGAAGTTGCTTTAAACCTCATAGTTGGAGACTGAAGAACCGCATTTCCTGTTATGCTCCAGGAGGACAAAGGTAGTAATGTGAATCTGTATAATCTGCAGAAAAAACAAAACGTGTTGTCTAAGATGTGGCTGCCTGTGTGAATAGCGTCCACGCAGGGGTGAGTATTGCCCTAGTGACACCCTCACATCCATGTTGCCCGTTGTCAAACACACAGACACATTGATCTGCGAAATGCAAATATTGGCAAGGTGCAAGAAAGAATATTCATAACTGAGCTGTGAAGCTGTAGGAAGGAGTTTAGGAGAAATCAGTTCTCAACCCTCTGTACTTGAAAGAAGTAATTTAATTTTTCTGGGCAATAATTTCCCAGCTATAACATGAAGATAATAATTCCTTCTTGTCTGCTAGGTAAAACTAGTGGGAAAAAAAGTATCATTTTTATAAGTTTGTGGAAGTGGGTAAAAGAATGGCAGCTGAAGTAACTGTTTCTTACACATAGGTAAGAAGAAATATGTGAATGTTTTCATTAAACTGCTGAGCAGACAGCCCTTATTTTTCATTTCATCATATTGAAATAACAATAGTCCGTAAAATCAGATACCTAGGTTGACAATATTATGACCTATGGCTTTTTATTAGCATAGACATACCCTCAAGCTGAAGTTGCAGGCAAGTCTTCTTGACTAATGCACAATGATTCTATTAAAATCATTGAGGATTAGATCTAGTTGATCAGCAGCGACTGAGTAGAATTAACAATTTTTATTGTAGTTGGACAATTACTGGCTGGAGCTGGGATCTGCACAAAGACAGCCAGATCCCCCACCGAAACCCAAAGAAAGCAAGCACCGGCAAGGGTGAGTTCATGTAGCTCAGAGAGACGTTTGAAGAGGTTTAACAAAACCTCAAACAGTAAACCCGAGCTTTGGAAAATACTATTCCTAGGATTGCAATGAAAAAAACCCCCTTCGTTGAATAGACAGCTTTTTTTGCTTTATGCTAACAAAGCACGTTCTATTAACAAATCTCTGGAGATGCTATAGTAACTCCAACTCGATTTGAAGGTAAGAAATAAGGCACATTAGATTTCAAGAGGATTTGCAAAGCTCTCAGCAGTTTTGTTCCAACCGCTACAACTATTTATTTTGTGTATTTGCTCTTCCTGGTTCATCCCATTTAGCTTTAGGCACTTAAATTAAACTCCTGGTCATGAGGCAGGTTCAGGTGTTAGGTGCATTAAATTGTCCTCTGAAGTTGCTGATCTTTTTCTGTTGACCAGAAAGAAGGCTGGAGCTCCTACCTCAGGTATGTCATTTTAAATGACAGATCCAATCTTTAGTGGTTTGCTCATGGTTATACAGGTCATAGATTCTTGATGAACCTCTATGTTTTATTCATGCATCGCCTGTCTATATTTTTCATTAGGTGTTGCAGCAAATGTAATACTTGCTTCAAGTTCTGTTGGTGTTGTCTGTATTCAATTTCAGCATTTTATGTGTCTTTGAATCTGGACTGCTGAAATTAATAGATATTTTAGCACTGACTTCAAGGGCAGCGGGGTGAGATCATATCCCTCCTCTGAATTTTTGGACACTTCAAAATTAAGTCAAATAATTAACAGTATAATAATAACAAAGGATAATTCTTTTCTGACCATGAACGAGAGCAACATGCATGATCCCCTCAGCTTCATGAACTTTTGTCTCTGATTTTAGTAAAGCTTGGATTTGATGATAACTGCATTTTCCTGTCTGCATTTGTGCAAACGCTGTCGTACCAGACATAGGGAATTAGTGGGTGCACAATGACTTACGGACCTGCGCCCACTTGGGAGGTGCATAAGGATGCTCTTGCCGTTCTTGGCCAGGTGTTATTCACAGAGTTAAATTCAGATTTCATGAACAGTGCATAATACAGTGCTCTGCTGTATGAATAGTGCAAACTGAATACTGTTTGTCACTTAGTTATGAAATATTTCAATAGCAAAGGATGTTTTTAATGGCTCTTTAGAGCCATACATGTGTATGTCCTTCTGACCAAAGAACAGAGAAGTACTGGGTAACAAATAATTTTTTCTGTAAAACATCAGATCTTACATCAAAGTAAAAAATTACTGACATGGTTTCACTTATTACAAGTATAGAAAAATATTTCTATATAATTAATTCTGAAAGTAAGGTTTATATCTGTTACTAAAGAACAGACGTTTGTTACCTGCTTTATTCTATATATTTCTTTGCCTTCAGCTAGTAATCGTTCTTTGAAATACCATGGAAACAAGCAAATATGCCTCATTAAACTTTCCTTACAGGGAAGACAAGGGAAGAAAAAAAGCAGAAAAAGTAGAAAATTTTTAAATCATGGAATAGGAAAGAATAAAATAGAAAGGGTGATTAGATTGTTGTTCTTAATTCTTCCAGGTAAAGTGGGTTAATTTGCTGGGGAAAAAAAAACCACTGCAACAACTTAATTCCTGATTCCTCTCTCTCTAGTTGGACTGGTTTCCAGCTGTATACTGCATTATTACTTCCCATTTTACAGTTATGCCCATCACTGTAAGAGATGAGTCACAGCTCATACCTAGCAGTCCCTTAGTGTAGCTAAAATAATGCCTTTATATATGATTTTCTAAGAGATTTTGTTTAGATTCCTATAAAACAGTATTTTAAAATGCAAACCTTGTGTAAATTAACATCTAGCTGACAGCTTATACATCGATACATTTAGAAATATTTCCTTGCTGTCGAAAAAGAGGGCCAGATTTCCAATGAGACTCCACTAAATTCAGTAAAGCTATGCTGATACATACCAGTTAAGGATTTAGATAAGGAAATATTATTAAACCAGAATTTGTAAGTATAGTCTTTAATAAGGTATTTAAAATTGCTTGGTACTTAGAAGCAGTTTCAGCTTTCAGCATTATACCTCACCCCGCCTTCATATGTCATTGAGATCTTAATGAATTGGTTGTGGAAGATCCACACATCACTGTTAGTTAGAATCCCCCTCCACGTTTGCCCAATACATGTCCCGTAGCCTTAACTAAGGCAATGTCTGTGAGGGACATGTCTTGAAATTAAACTCCACTCTTCAGAATAGCCCCATAATCTTAAAGACAAACTTGGTAGTGAAAGGGATATTGATTTAGCTGAGTTAGTATTTTGCACCCTGAAATCTACTTTAACAAAAGAAAGATCAATAAATTACTTTCTTAGATCAGTCTGTTTTTATTTAGCTGGCGGGTGGTGTAATTCATTTCCCAACATGTTAATTTCTAACAGTGCAAAGGCAAAGGTTCTCAAGACCCCTTTACACTGAGACAACTCAAAGCTAAAGGGAGAAATAATGTAAGCTGCGTACCAGTGTGAGCCTGGAGGCAGCCGGAGAATGGCACGTATCTCGTGAATGAGAGTGTGCATGAATGCATATCAGACAATAAGGACTGTCAGAACAAGCAGATTCCTGCTGCAGCTCCTTGACCTCTTGTATCTGGGTTATGTCCCCATTTAGGACAGCCCTGGAGTACCCAGACCCCGCACTTGGTTTCACTACCCCTTTTAAAAAAGATGAGAAGGCCGTAATGGGTGAACTAGCTGGGTGAGGAAGAGGCACGCTTCATCCATGCATGGCTTCATCCATGATGGCTTTTCTCGTGATGGTGTCCACCTTCCTCACCTCCAGAGAGCTAACAGTTCATAGCGTCCCAGTAGCTGAAGCTCTGCTGGAGTTAAACACCATTCTGAGAGATTTTCCCATTGAATGCCCCAATTTTTATCTACCTAAAGTAGATTTAAATAATTAGCTCTGTGATCCAGTTCCTGTATTAATCCCAGGCCATTTTCAGAGGAATACAGTGTGTGAGGGGGGACAGATTCAGCAAAACATACTGATGAACTAAATCTAGAGCTTGTTTTCCAATCAAAGGTTTAAAAAAACAAACAAAAATTCCCCAGGAAGATCGGAAATGTAATAGAATTAACCCTGTGCCAAGAAAAGTGATAGATCCTAAGGTGATTGCCTATTCAAGCAAAGAAATAAGTCATGTCAAAAAAATATCCACACTTTGAAAATCATTTGGTAAAGCATCTCAAGCTGTGCAGCCCTGCTGCAGCCACATTACTAATGGGAGGTAAAGGCAATAATTGTCTAGGATTTCCTGCCATGTCATTGCCTTTTTGCTGACCCACAAAATCCAAAATGCCAGTGTCTCCAGGAGGGAAAAAAGTGCCTATAACAAGATCCTCAAGTGACTGTAGACCAGGAGAACATTGTGAGTAGAGTACAGCCTGACCAGTCATTAAAGATTTGGTCCAAGAAAATGTTTTTTTCCAGAAAATTATTCAGGTTTTATAATTCTATTCCTATGACTGAAAATCACAGTTCTTTGAGGCAGAAAGAAAATTCATCATTACCTTCGGTGAAGGTTGTTCTTTTTGAAAGGCAAAGGTGTTATTCTAAAGATTTTAATGGCAAAATGTGTTATTCTAGTTATCTGGTTTCCTATATGACAAATATCACTTTATAACCTATGCACTTAAGCTTGATAATTTGTGGTTGAACTAGAGCACATCCTAGTGCTAAGGATGTGGCTAGGATGAAAGACTAGTAGAAAGACCTCCGTTGTTGATGGGAATATTTGAAGTGATGGAAATGAGGAGAGACAGAGAGGACTTCACTTGTTTAACCTGGAAAGAGAAGGCTTATGGGGGTCTTACCAATGTATAGAAATACCTGATGTGGGAGTAAAGAAAACAGAGCTGGACCTTTCTCAGTGATGCTCAGAGACAGGGAAATAGGCAGAAGGCACAAATTCAAATACAGAAAATTCCATTTAAATGTATGAAAAACATTTTTACTGTATGGGTGATCAAATGCTAAACAGATTGCCCAGAGAGGTTGTGGAGTCCCTGTCCTTGGAGATGTTCAAATCCCAACTGGACACAGCCCTGAACAAACTGCTGTAGATGACTCTTCTTTGAGCAGTGGGGTTGAACAAGATGATCTCCAGAGGCCCCTTCCAACCTCAACCATCTTGTGTTCCTGTGATCAACCACTTCTTCCTGTAATCTAATAACCAACAGCAAATAACAGCTAATTATCCTCAGAGTAAAAATCTGCATCTATTTCCCAGTTAATTTTGTCTTCAATTTCTAGCTGTTGGGTCTTGGCTTGTGTCTGGCCACTTGATTAAAGAGCTCTCTTCGAGCCGCTCTTTAGGTACTCTTAGATCAAGCCACCTGTTAACCTTCTTTTTGATAAACCAAAGGGCATTTCCACAAATAAATACTCCATGTTCTCTGTTAAAATGGAAATTGAACCCTTAATCTAGTCAATTTGCAGGCACGGGTACTTTACTGTCCAATTGCAATCTGTACAGATTCTGACTGTTGAACTCACATTGTTCATTGTCTTTTACAGCTTGTAATGAGTCAAGACAATAAAATGTAAAAAACAAATCCCTAAAACCACAAAACACCCCTCCCAGCCAAAAATGTCCCCCACCTCCAAAGTCAGCAAGCAATGCTAAGTATTATATTATGCGTGCAAGAATCTCTTTAAGATTCTGACATGATGTACAAATGACCTGGAAAATAGTGAATACTGAAAAAGGCCAATTTTAAGGGCTAAGGCACAGAATCTACCCGACCTATCTTTTTTAATTTTTTTTTTTTTTTTGTAAGTAGTATGTTGGGATTATTACTGGCTGTCTAAAATAATGCAAATAGAAAATAATAAAAGATATACCCAGTTTAATGGGAAAGAGATTTGATCAAAATTCAAAGAAGAATTTGCAATTGTGGGCAAATTGCTTTTCCATGTTACATTGGAAACACACTACAGTAAGGCTACTGAAATCAGTGGTGCTATGCAGCTTAAAAACTTGAAGAATTCAGCAGTGCATCAAGCCCAGTAGATGACAGCAAGAAAGATCCAGAAACAGGGAGATTCCTTTAGGCTGTATACTGAGTTTATCTCCCTGTTTCCATGAGACGGGCATATTGCTGGGTTCTTGTGTTTAAAGGGCTCTGGGTGTTAGAGAAAAAAATATATTGAAAATATATTTCCTTTTAGCTGTAAACTGTATTTAACTATTGTTCATAGCAATGGGCTTCTTCATGGCAAATCTTGAATGTGATGTTGAACAATGTCAGCTGTGAGGTGGTGCAGGAGCCTGGGTGTCAGAGCTTCTCTCTGAGTTCACTCCTACCTTCCACGGCCTCATTACTCAAAGTCCATCTTACGCTTTGAAGTTTGAGGACTCATGCCATGAACAATAAATACTACTTATCAAATCGAAGTTTAGTCACTTTCCTCCATCAAATTTTCCATATCAGTTCTAACCTAGTTTTTATTTCTTCTACTATTCTTACTTAACCTTCATGTAATCTCCAATATAACTCAACAAGAATAACAATGAATAATTCAGTGGGATATAATAACCTTGCTCCCTATGCCAGGATCAGTGGTTTTTGTTTCTGCTGCTGCTGCTCTTTATCATTTCAATATGGTAGAAGGGAGTTTTGTTTATTTATTTGCTATTGTCTATTGTTCCTGCACCTGTCTACTCCTCTCTGAAAATAAAGTTTGTTGTTGTTTTCTTAGTTTCTTTGTATAAAAAACCAAGTTCAAATAGATTACCTTTACAAAAAGGATAGAAGATATAAAAGTACAGCTGCTTAAGCAATTAGCGGAGCAGCATGATATTTGAAAGCCTAGAGCTATTGGAAACTCACCTGGCTTCAGATGCCATTATAAACTCAGAGTTCGGTTCAGGTCACTGCGAGGGACAGGAAATGTTGGAGCAGAACCAAACTTGCTGGCGAGCTTCTCTCTTTTACATGAACCACTTTTAAGCTCTACATACTAAAAATACAGCTATTCAAATATTTGGGTGAGAGTTATCTCCAGGCTAAGAAATGTAAATGTAAGTGTCTACGTGTTTCTCTAAATGTTGACAAGGTGTGTATGCTTGCATCACTGTTGGAGCAGATCAAGCCAATACAACAGCTTAGAGAGATAAATATTCAGCTGACCTACCATTGTGTGTCTAGTTTTAGGTGAGCTGAACTGCACAGGGTACTTGGGAGATGGCGGTTAGAGACTAAATTGGATCAGCTTAGGGTATTTTAAATGGGATCAAACCTCCATGTCTGGGGAGGTGAACCCCTTTTAGTTTTGTTTGTTTGTTTCCTGGAACTAGTCTTTCCATGTTTCACTTGTGTGGAACTTTCCTACGTACTTGGCATTAGCCTCAATTCAATTTTACCTTACACATCAGCAGGATCAGAATTATCCAATGCTGAGCATCATAGATAATGTCATCCAAATTTTTATAGTAGACTCCCAAGGCCTCCTCAAGTTAAATAAGCACAGTCACATGATGAAGATTATTATCTTCCCCAACCACTTTGTTTCCTTCACTGGGGACTTTAGCTTGCCTATCTAATTCCAAGCGAGTTAATAAACAATGTCCACAACTGAAAACGTAACAAATCTCATCATAAATCAATAAAGAAACTTTTTGGAGGAAAGAGGTACCCTTGTTTTCATTTTACAGAGAGAGGAAAAGGACAGAGAACAATTAATGAGCAGTGACACTTAGGAGATTTCCAGTTTAGCCAGGAACTGAATCTAGTCCCTTGAAACCCGGTTTCCTGCCTCAACCACCAGCCCATGTACTTCCCCAGACCTCTGCTCAGTTTCTGAGCAATAACAACAATTAGAAAAAGCACAGAAATCACTTAATTAATCTCCATAGAATTTTTTTGTTGTTGAGGAGGATATGGGGGAGAAGAAAAGAGGAAAGAAAGAGCGTAAGTGAAGGAAAGAAAAGCACAATAACTAAAAGTTTCAGGCAGTGGTCGAAGCTCTGGGGAACACAGGTTAAGTCACTGCTTGGCCTAATTTGCAGTAACTTGAGGTGAAAAACTCTTCAGGCAAAGTGAATATCCGTGAATCTGACCTCCTCTGCTTTCAGGATAGACACACTTGTATTTGGGGAAAATCTTCTGCAGAAATGTGGTTCTCATCCCAGTCCAGAGTAAAAAGAAAAAAGGAAGTGACGGGGACCTCAAATAGTTTCTATAGCATGAAATTGTTGTCTTCCATTCTCATCATCAGAGATATGCTCTGCTATCAAAGAAAGGATGTTTGCAGCAGCTGCTACGTGTACTTATTCTGAAGTTTGTACTAGGTCATCTGCTGCTCTCAGCTGCAGATACATTTTGCAGTTACAGCCAAATAAAGGTCATTTGTCAGAGCACAATGTGGGTGGGAGTGATTACTGGGCCTTGATTACTACTGTAATACAAATAAAGAATATTAATAAACTAAATTACATTCTGAGTCCTTTTACTCTAGCTTTTCAAGAAAAAAAACCCACTAGATTGTGGAGGCATTTCACTAGTGGTTAATGAATTTTTATTATTTTTGAAGAAGAATAAACCTGTGTCACGATGCTGCGTGGTCCTCTGTATAAATGGTTTATCCTTGTATTTCATCAGATCTATAGGCAAAAAAGATCTTGGGGCCATAGGCACCTTCAGGAATAATCCCCAAAAAGTTATCAGATGAGCACATCTCTCCAGAACACTCTTTTATAAATATTTTAGCAGAACAGGAAGCGTTGGCGAGCCTTGATACCTTTTCTTGGAACTAATAAACCATCAAAAGACTTTTTTTTCCCCTTTACTAAGAATTAGGTTTCCAACTTCCAGTGACTCAATCTTTCCTGAGAACAGCCTTTTCTTACTGTGTCTGGATTGTCTCCTTGCAGTGGATATAAGACCTGATGATTTGAGGGAAAAAAAGCAACCAAAAAAAACCCAATAAAGAGGAGGGGCTATACTTGTGGCAGAAGTGTTTGTTTAAGTTCCATTTTCAGGTTTTGCGTAGAAGGAACTAACTTGGAGTCAGATGCTTTGCATTCGTTTTCCACGGCGTGAGTGGAAGGTAAATATAGCCCTTAGTATTTTTGTCCATGTTTGTGTGCTCGTTAACATGCCTTTGTCTTAAAGGCAGAAGAGACGTGAGACTCGCAGAAGATCCATTTTGCTATTGATCACACATTTTTTAATCTTCCCTTTTTTAAGAGTTCATAAAAGGTTAGTGCTTTTTTTCCCAGTCTTCTTTAAAGTTGTCTGTAGAAAAGGTTGATTTTTTTTCCTGCTTGGGATTTGCAGGGACAGGTTGAGATTTCTTTAATTAAAATACTAAGGAAAGGAGACAGAAGTAAATTTCCCGAGTTGTACCTTTCATAAACACCAGCTTATTAGATACTTCAAAACAACCGCTCTTTGGTGTGTATTTCAACATTTTACTTTTCTGTATGACTGCCTTGTGCAGTCATGTCTATGATCCCTAAACAGCGGCAATTTCCCTTTGCACATACCCTGTTGTATAAATGAAATCACTCAACATTATAAACCCAAGCAGTGAAAGAGCAAGGTCCAAAGCCCAAAGAACTTAAATTCTTGAAGTGAATAAGTGAAGTGACCAGCAGAATAGCATATAAAGATAAGGAGGTGGATCCATAGATGTTCCAGGGGAGACTGAAAATTCTCTTCAGCAGCCCGAAGTTAAGTGATGTAGTAGAAATACACGATTTAACATCAGTGTTTCCTATTGGGAGACCCTTCCGAGCACCTACTTCTCATGTGTTGGATAGTCATACTGAATATCCAACTCTGTCCAGGGACTGTATCCAGTTCCCACTCCGACACTGCAACTGTGATTCTTGGGGATCTACAGATTTGGCCCTGACACCTGCTGTGTAATTATTATTCATGCACATTTCCTGATTTTGCTCCAAAGGGTTACTTACATGACCAGTTAAGTGCTGTCTTCAAAAAAATTGTGACAGGTCAGATCACAAAAGGAGACTTTCAGGATAGCACCTTTGCCATCTAATGGCATAGGATAACTTTTAATGCACTTACAGGAATTTTACTTATTTTCAAAGTCTTACATGACTGCTTAGACATGAAGGCTAGTATTGTACTTAAGAGCATCCAACTCCTAGTATTCTAGTGCACATATACTCTGTAAGGCCCAGTCCAAAAGATTTACTGATGCTGACAGTTTGTGTTATGCACTGTAACATCCCTGGGCATGTTATATGGACATCTCTTATTTTCTTAAGAGAAGCAGGTCTTATGCAAAAATAAGAGGTTTCTGCAGTTTAGAAACTTTCCTACTGGCCCACTTATGTCTGTGACCATCTCAGTTTTAGTGGGCATTGTAAGAAACTCACTAGTTTTTCATTTAAACTTTTATGATCCGGAATGAACTTCAATTCCCCTCTACTTCTTGCCTTCCTCCCCCCCAAAAAAAAACACCAAAAAAATGCTCTCTTCCCATGACAGCTCATATTAAGGGCATTTGTTGAGAATATGTCTAAAGCCCCTCTGTAGTCCATGGAACTTTAGCACATGTTTAACTGCTGTACTAAATTGCATTGTATGGATCTGATCCAAAGCCTATTGATGTCAAAGGAAGAAAAGCTCCCATCGACTTCAGTTAGATTTCAATCAGGCTTTTTTAATGGAAAATGATTATGCACTTATACTTTTAAACATTTATGATGAAAAGCGTCAGCAAATAAAAATTTATGAATAGACTCCCACAAAACAAAAGTGTCAGCAGCTGAAATACTAGGGCAGATGGGCTTTCAAGATCTGTCACTCCATCAGCATTGTACAGTTTAAAGGCACCACATGTACTCAGTCTTCTGAGAGGGTGTGTGGACAAGAAACTGTTCTGATTCATTATTTTTCTAGTGAGAGAGATTTGATCTTGGAGCCAGACGATGACTGGGACCTTTTGCACAATGTTTTGTGTTCATCATTGATATAATCCTTGTAAACTTTCTGAAAGAAGATTTTATGTCTTTAATGTACCACACATTTCTGTTTAAAAACAAGAAAACTCCTAGTTAAGATTCCACCACATTTTAAGATAAAAATAACGTATATGCTAATAATGCTTATTTCTCATGTATGGTCTTAATTTTTTTTTAAATTTAAATAAATTGCAAAGAGTTTTAGGATAGAGGTCCTCATTTTCCAAATCAGGAGGGGATAAGGTTGGCCAGCAGAAGGACTGGGAATGGAAGATGGTTATCTGGAGCTTCGTACCCTAACCTCCTGAGAACGTTGCTTCTTTATTGTATTTAGCACACTAAGGCCTGGCTTTTTCTCATCTGATTTTAAATATAACTGAAAAGCCCGGTTTAAGAGTGTAGTCAGTTAAGGTTGTTCCTGTGCGCAGCTCACTGAACCATGAGCATCCCTCCTGAAGTGGTTATCTTTCTCCATCAACCATAAGCAATTGGATTGCACCCTTGGGGCCTTAGCTAAGTGCTGAAAAATACACAGGATGAATATGGAGCTAAATATTTGCAATAGGTACTTTAAGGGTAAGAATGCCTATAAGAAAAAAGGATCACCTCCGCTATTACCAAAAAGCAAACAACAAGGGTTTTGGAAAGGACAGGAGCCATAGGTTGGGAAGCCAATTTCACTGATGGAAGCCATCTTCACAACTGTGGGGCTAGGGAGCACGTTAGTGAGAAAATTTCTGAACGTTGTTAGAAATTTTGCTTTTCAACTGCACTCGATAAAGAATTTTATTTGACTTGTATTTCCATGGAAAGAAACATTTTCATACACCTAAGTTTTGTACTAGCTGTAATCTAACAAAAAAACTAGACTTGTGGAGAGTTTATTACCTATGCTGGTTATGATATTAACTTTGACCTCTTTTTTATTTGTTTTCTTTTGGATGGTTGCTGTTTAGAACAATTTTAGAACAACTCTGATAAATTGTAGGAAGTTAAAGATGATACAAGATAGTCTTATTTTAATACAGTAGAAATATTAAAGAAAGTAACTGCATCTTAATGATATAAGAATTTATTCAATGCCTACATAATATGATAATTAAAAAGACAGTATTAGAAGTGTGTGTGCAATAGTCCCTGAAAGATTTTGTTAAAGTGGTGTGGTGACATTTATAGCTACAATTATTGAAGATAAAGTCGAAAGAAATGAATAATGGTTGAAAACAATATTTAAGCCTTTTAAGTAATTTTATATAGCTAAAAAGTGGAAAACCATGTCGATCAAAGTTAAGGTTTCTACAGGACTGTTTGATATTCATCTGCATTTAGTACTAGAGAGTGTATGAACTATTATAATATCCTCATCTGCTCATCATTTTACTTCTAATTTTTTTCTAATTTATTTCATTCAATTTTTTTGGTATTTTTTCCTGATGTCTGTGCCATGTTACTTAGTCTATCATTCTTTAAATTAACAAAGGAGCTGTTTCTGACTAAACACACATATATATGGATCACTTCTCTCTTTACAAGACAAGGTAAGTTTATAAATTCACTACAATAAAAAGTGTTAGTTTTCACTATATATTATAAACACTCTTTGGAACATAACATAATCTTGAACTCCCTTTAGCAGTTTCCAACATCCACATCAATCTTGTATCATAAAAAATATGATGGAATCAATATTGTGATGATAAACTGTAAAAAATTGCTTTTGTCTGGATTCAGTAGAAATCACAAGTGGTCTGATTCAGCTTGGGAACATTGGAACCAGCTTCTTAAAATGAACAGGCTGTTCAAAAATAAAACTAAGTTTGTGTTAGGTGGAAGTGGGTTTATTTCTTTCTTTGTTACTAAACCAAACTTTTTTTCTCTTGCCCTTACGCAGTCTCCCCTACTGAATCAAGATAATTTCTTCTGCTAATTGGATTCATTTGGGATTCTAAATGATACACTACAGCTAATCTCCCAACATAACACAAAATATCCTAGCAGTATTCTATATGGAGATCTTCTGTATGGGCTTTGCAACATCTTCTGACAAATATTGACATCCACTACAGCCAAAATACAAGTGAGTGGCTTTCCTTTCTGAAACTGATAAACAACAATATATTTGGAATATGGGATATGACTCTTCCACTACTGATCTACTGGAAAATTGTTACTAACCAAGATTACCTATTAACTATACAGAAAAGACAAAATTAATAACAGTTCCAGGAATTATATATGAAAGATGTTCAAGACTGCTTAGTGATAGACCAATGCAACATTGTGAACAGCAGTGCTTGCTGTCTGTGATCTATGATCTATGATCTATGATCTATGATCTATGACGGATACTTGCAAAATGCTGGATCACATGCTGAGTGAAAGCTCCCAATACTTTCTGGGGTGCCTTAGGCAGCCAATAAGCAAGATCAATATAAGCTTGTGGACAGTGTCCTATCAGATATCAGGAGAGTGCTGGCAATGAAGATAGATTATGCAGAACAGACTAAAGGCAGAAGATATCTTTTGTGCTTAGATATTTACCTTTTGCTGTTTGAAACGCCTCCAAAAGAAAAATCCTTTCTTCCTATCATGGAACCAATAAAAAAAACTTTGGCTGCGAAAGTGCAAATGCAGTGTCCACAGCTCCATGTAAGGAAAGCTCGAGATGAGAAATGATGTTGCTGAGCAGAACTTCCCGTGCTAGTGGCTCCAGATTGCTCTCTCTGAAGATATTGGAAGTGGCTCTGATCCCCAGCTCTGTGCTGAGCTGTCAAGACAAAGACAATATGCAGAAACAAGGCTATTCTAACAATGCACTCGCTTGCATCTGCAGAGAAACCTGGGCCTTTTGAACACTGTGTTGTCCATGCACTCGTAAAAGTGTCAGTCAGTGGTATAGATCTGGACAGACTACACACTGGGTGACAGCACAAGCCTGATTTTTGGAAAAAATAAATCCACAGAACAAACATATAGGGTAGAATTAATCTCTTTTACTTCTAGCTTTCAAAAAGTGATCTGTCTAGTGTAAACTAGTCCTCTAATTGCCTTCTAAAGTTAATGGAGAGAGAAAACATATTGACATTTCCTATGTGACTCAGGATACATTATGCAATATGAGCTTGTTGAAAATGCTAGTTCAGGTATTTTCTGTTCAAATGACATTAGGTTATCTCCGTTCGAACAGAGACGATATGTAGCAAAACCTTGTGTTTATTCTCTGAATGATTTACGATACTTGATTCGTGCTGCTTCTGTTTTACTTCTAAGTTATTTAAGGTGAATTAATTTCCCCTAATCTGGATGTCTCATACCTACAGCTGAACTAGATGTCCAGACTTCATTTACTATTCACACACAAAACCACACTTTTGGAGCGTGTTTATATGACTTATTACAGAACATGTATTAGGATGAAAATAAACTGCTCCCTAAAAACAGCAGTTCCTCCTCACTTGTTAGAAATGAGCATAACTGTATAGCTCAGATAGATAAGTGGCTAAAGTTAGATGAGATTAATCCTTCCCTTTAAGTTTGCCCTTTGCAATGGTCTGGCCATTGTACTTCATGACCTGCTGACTTGGCTCATAACTTGTGTGACCAGCAGTAGAAAAGAAGGGAAAATGAAAACGTCACTGAAGTCACTAAGGGATGACACAAGGAAATTATACTACTTGCTTTTTAATAATGAGTGGCATTACTTGCTGACTCTTACCAGCTCTTTTTTAGGAATCAGTACAACATCATTTTTTCTTCTCTTCTTTCATATCACAATAAACCTATGTGCAAACAAGGAACTATCTAAAACTCTGTAGAGACCCTGTGGTTATTTCACTGCTTGCATAGTCATGACAGCTTGTGCTCTGGGACTTGGGTATTAGCAAGGTTAAGACAGTCTTTTTTTCCAAGGGTAAATGTGGATACCAGCAGGATGGAATCTCAGAAGATTCAGAAGAAATCTGTAATGATGACAAAATGAAGGCACCTTGGACTAATATATTCCAGACAATTAACGTTGTTTAGGGACCTGAGGAAACGATTGCTTTATTGTGCTGATCTTAGATGGACTGGTGGATCTCCGAAGCTGGAGTGGATATAGAAGGCTTACAAACTTGTTTAAAATGTGAACGGGAGGTATTTAAACTAGAATTTTGACTTAAGTTTCCTATGAAATGTAAATTAATCTGTAGAAAATCCCTCTAGAGGTAGAAAAAAATAATTTCCTGTCCCCAAAAAGTTGTTTAAATTAGATGAGATTAATAGCTCTTTAAAGTGCCTCTTGACTATAGAAGGCTCCTAGATTATTAAACATGATGCCTAACTTTTAGAAGGATATGGTTGACTGAATTAAATAAGTTGTGATGAAGATATATGAGAAGGTTTTATCAGTAATTCATAGAGACCACAGTTGCTAAGTAGACCCAAAGCACAACAAATTCATGTTCTGACATTAGGCTATAGGCTTTCAAAGTCCTACACACAGCCTTAAGTTTACATGCTAGGAGTCACCATGAAACCAAGTATGCTAAGCCAGTGGGGAATATTCATAATGAAGCTAAACACCTAGAGAAATCCCTATGACAGATAAGAATTTGAAATTGTAATTGCTTACTCACGTGCATAATGTGATTGTTGTGATCCATGACACCTGACAGCATTTTATCAGGCAAGGAAATATGTGGTCCCTGCTTCCAGAAGGCCTTGTAGGTTGGGTGGATCCCATATGAATTCCCAATTGTGTTTAGCTGCCTCAGAGAGGGCTACACACCATCGTGGTTCTCACCATGAATTTTTGTGGGATCAGGGCTGCAGCACTGGAGAAGAAAGACTAATGAGACAACGACGAGGCGGAAAATAACTTTGCCTTTGGAAATATACAGCTCCTCCAACAGGGCATGCACACATCTCTCTGCTCAGCAATCGTCTAAAAAGTACAAGCTCAGCTATTTTTTATGAAAGCTGCTGAGGTGACTTCAATTTGCTTTTAGGTGTGAAAGAATGGATTAATTCCATGAGGTTTATATGCTGCAACAGTTAATGAAATAGTTCTTGCAAACACGGATGGTCAGTAAAGAAAGAGCTTGTAAAAAAAATCCTTTCAAATCCAAAGAGCATGAAAAATAAAGACTCATGACAAAAGGAGAAAAAAAATAAAGTTTATCTTTAAGTAAGTGAAATACAAAGGCACTACTGCAAAGGAATTTAAATGTGTATATAATGCACAAAAGTAGCTGTCACACACTATATAGTATGCATAAAAGCTCCAACAAGTTGCACAGTATGAGGAATACTTGCTTCTGGATCAGCGCACAGTCATTTAGTAGTCCTATCAAGCTGACAGTGAGCGTACCGAGCCTGATACACATGACTGCCCAAGAAGAGTGTCTCTGGATGTCAGCCTTGTGTACGTCAATGAAACAAGAGTAGAGCAGAATCAAAACAAGTTAACAAACCAGCAGCGAGCTTGTTTCTGCTGCAATAACAGAACCATAGGCTAACTGAGGCTTTCTTTTTAAAACTTGTAAGGCTATGTCAGTGACCTTAGATTCACTGATCCACAGATGCTGGATACAGTGAGCATGAAAGGGTTTTTTTTTTCCCTCCTTATTCCGTTTTGGTTTGGTTTTTGGTTTTATTTTTTAAAATTTCTAGGTATCTAGGTATCTAGCACTCCATTCTGAAGAGACTGAAACGCTAGCTATTGTCGTCCCTCCCCATAAATCCCTCTTTGTTTGCTTATGTTGGTTAAACACCATTCAAGATCTGATCTAACGAGCGTTGTGGGGTAGTCACTTCTGATCATTTTAATGATCTTTTTGAAGGCTTTGATTCATTTTATAGTTTTAATGTTCTGCATCTATCAAAAGATCAATTGTCTGCAATAACCTGGTTGTTTAATACGTATCAGATACTATCACTGTAGCCAGAAATATTCACTGGACCATTTTCATGACAGGCTGGAGAGTTAGTGTTTAGTTTAGATTCATTAGCAGATAAATTATTTTGGGAAAGGAATATGAACAGGTCACTAGGGAAAATGGGCTATGAGTTTCTTTGTTGGTGGCTACCACTATGCACAGCTTACCACCACAGCAAGGTGGTAGCCTAAACTTGTCATCTGGTAGGTTATTTGGCTGGAAGGAACTTCCCTTGAGAAATTGATAGTTGGAAATTTAATTTTTCCCATATCATTTTCTAAACGAATAATTTTATTTTCAGGGTTGACAGCTGTAATTGTACCTGGAATAGAGGTACCTGAACAAGCTCTAAACAAGTGTTTAATATCGAGTTCAACATGGACTACCTGCTCAGAGCTCTGGACTTCGTCGGCATTGCAGCCAACCCACAATGAGTTCTGCAACAGCAGAACTGCTGCGAGCGTCAGGTTAGCCTTGATGAAGCTGAAGTTAGCCACCTCAAAGCTTCATCAAGGATTGAACTGCAGGTGCTACAGTGACCTCTAATTCAACTGAGGTGTATTTCTAATGTTTTTTCTCTCCTAAGAATGTGCTTTCCCTCTACTCACTGCCAAAATGCTCACAGGCCTCGTAGAAGCTCATTGCAAAACTCTGAATTTTTCAAATCAAGCCCTGCTTATGAATATTAATTACTTAAATGCTTTTAAGCTCAGAGTGGAAAGTCCCCAAAACCTGAAGTTCTAACAATACCAACACTGGTGCATCCTCCTCTATATCCAGCTTCAATGTATTTTAGAGGGGGCAAACTAATTAAAACAGAAAGTGTTGTGCATGTATAGTTTTAATGTAGAAAGCACACAGGGAGTGCACAGGGCACCTCATATGGGAAACACTTTGTTTTAAAGGTCTATTAAAGAGTTTAAGATAAAAAGGATTCTTATAAGTTCAGACTGATAGACACAATCACAAATACATCTCCACATCTGCTCCATTTTCACAACTGAATTAAGGAACATTTTCCCCCCAATGAGTTTAATTAACTTTAAGAACAAGCTAAATTAGTTTAAAAGGCAATTAAAATGCAAGCGTATAAATTGTAATTAAAACTGCATGCTGTTTATAGATATTTTTTCTAAATATTTAAAGAAGATATTTTCCAAATGAAAAAACAGAAGTTCTACAGTCAGTGAATAATTCAGTTCAGAAAAATATGAAAAGCTTTTCTTACACATGTAGAATTATTTAAAAAAATCTAATTTGTTAGAAATGAATATTACAGAATATTATATCAGTGTCCCACTGGAAAATAATGATAATTTGCTTCACAGATGCGTTTTTGTCTTATGGTGAGATGAGATTGGTTCTGCTATTTTATTGGTTGTGAGATTATCAGATTTATTGGGAGCTGTTGTGTATGTCTAGCTCAGTTTTGCCTGAACTTTACTTCTTGCTGCATGTGACGTGGTCAGCTTTTCGCACTGGGCACTTCTCTTTTCCTTCTTTATCTTCTTTCCCTCCATCCATGTTCATTATCTGGAGTAGATACCTTCATTGGTAGTGTCCTCAAAACTGTACAGTTAACACAACCAAATTTTACGAGGTACTTTTTCTCTCTTCTATTCCCTTTAAGCAACACAGGTGATGTGAACAGAGCACAGATCGGCCCTGTACTCCAAAATGGGCATCACCGTTCCTTCCTAGCTCTACATCTCACATATTCTAGTCACACACCCTGTGACCACAGGAAAATCACTTCACCTCCTTGTGTCCATCTTCTCTTCTGCCCAAACACTTTCTGGTGAGTTGGCAATTGCCTCTCACTACTGTTTGGAGCATTCCTAGGAAAATCAAGGTCTTGTCTCACTTGGTGGCATCAGCTACAACAGCCAGAAATTACTACAAGTGGCAAAAATACTGTGAGGGTGAATATATATCTGACAGAACATGAATAATTGCATGAATATCCATGGTAAAAATATTACACTCTGGGGATTTATAAACATTTTCCTCAGATATCACATAACTTGGGGGATTGTCTTTGAGTGAGTAATGGTGATCACATACTGTTGCAAACTAAAACACTGTGTTATTTGTTCCCTTACAGCTAAATTTTGATCTTATCCAAGTTGAAAGGAAAATTCCTAATGAATGTATTGCAGATAGGATTCAAACGTCACAAAAAAGGCTTCACAAGTGATATTCTTCAGCTATAGCCAAAGAAATGAACTACATGTCTAATAGACACTATATAAAAATGGTAGATTTTAAAATCTGGTTTTGAATTGCAAGAATTAGTGTGAATAACTGAAGCCTGGTTTGGGTTTTGATTTTGTTGTTCATGTTTTGAAATAGAACTGTGGCTAAGCAGTCTCACCTAAACCTAGAGAAACTACTGAAACAGAATTCTGACTACAATAAGCTATATTCAACCAAATCCATTTTGATGCCAGAATGTGATTTTTATTGAAAATCAGAAATTCAAATTGTGAAAGTACACTTAAAATATCTATCACAGTTCCCAATTTTTACAGCTTTGAGTGACTAAAGTTCTTGAAAGTGTAGGAGTTCTAAAAGAGTTGAGACAGTTTAAAAATCTGTCATTTGTTAGCTTTCAAAAAGAAAGATGCATGAATATAAAGAATAAGATAACAGCACAAAAGGGCTTTGTAACTGCCAATGAAACAAAACTGCATATTTCATCAGAGATATAAATGTTACAGTTTTAAATAAAATTGGATAGAAAATTAATGACTTGTTCTTTTTCTCTTCAAATTGGTGGATTTGAAGGGGTTAGCCTTGTTTTTAACTCAGGAGAAGCTTTCTTGTTTGTCTTATATGATCAAAAAAGAGAAAAGCATTCAGGTGGAAAGATGTCTACTGTGTATAATATGAATAGCTGGATTTTTCAGCACAACCCTTATTCATAGCAGGGACACTTCATAAGAAGCTTATGAATTTCTGTTTTAAGCCAACAGCCAATTTCCATTTGCAACTATTTGCAAAATAACACAAGAATTCCACTGGCGAGCTGGTTCAAAGAAATACTAAATATGCCAAACTAATTGTAACTGGGCTCTGATTTGAGTCACACCTGAGGCTCATGGAACTCTTCACCAGGAAGAATGTTGAATCTGGTCCATCTTTAAATAAAACCAATCACTCAGGGCACACACACAGACCACCAGGAAGGAAAGGTCCTAATTGCATTAGCTTGTTGACAAGTAACAGGACACATAAAGAGAATCAAGCATGTCTCAGCTGCCATGCCCTAGGGAAAACCTAATGTAGATTCGAGAAATAATGAAGCAAGGCCAACGATATTATTTATGCCATGACAAAAGAGGAAAGCGGTCTTGTGCTTTAGGGAAACATACTATTTACCAGAGGGACAGAATGGTATTTCTGTTTAATATCCAAATTTTTTATTTACTGCATATTTGGACAGACATATTATTGATAAGGTAATTGGCATTTTGTGAAGCATCAGATATTGCATATTGTCCAGAATAGTTAAACTAATAGACTGAATCACTTGTAACATTTTTCCTGTAAACAATGTATCTCACGGTATTAATTACTGTAATTACATTAACAATAACATATTGCTTTTGTTTATCATTATTTCTCAGATTTGGGGAAAGCCTTTGGAATATCTTCTAAGCTTCATATCAGCAAGTTTGCTAGCATTGAAATGTGGTTTTCCTGTGTGGTTTACTGAAGTAGCTACTTTTTGCATTAAAATCAAGTTGTGAATCTAGGGAAAAAAGGAAAAACAGGGTGAAGAATTTTTCAGAAAAATAGATTAATTTTGTAACTGTGTTTAAATGCAAAAGCTGGCAATTTTTTTACAGCTTCGGCTTTATTTTCTTTCTTTTGCCTATTAATTTCTTGGATCCTGAGATATCTGTCTTAACTTAATCCCTTTATCGAGGATCTGACTGGAAAGTAAGGATGAAGTAATGGTTCTGTATTTCCAAGAGGGTGAAAATGTCAAATGTTCCAAAGTTGTCCCCTCTAGTTGTCAGAATCTCTTTGCCTAGGGATTGGATTTATTTTTTATTAGGGACCTTTTTCACAGTAATCTTGTAATTGTGAAAATAAAAATGTCCCTTCGACCTTCATCTGACAAAGTGAAAGTTTTGACAAAGACCTCAGAAAAGTGACATGAGAACGCCTCTATAATAGTAAGCATGTATCCATTCATAATTGAGAGAAAACCTTCATTTATTCAGAGCCTTATTTAGAATCTCATTATCTTCTTCTAGCCTTTGATAATAGGGTCATGGGTTTCTAGAATACACTTTGAGTTTTAAAGTAAAATGCAAATTAACAATGTGCTTTCTCTTACCATTTATGTGAACTTTATTCCTACAAGCACACCATAGCTTCCTAATGACTACTGTTCAATGCCCATGAAAGTTTTCATTCTGTATGAATATAGAGAGTTGAACAAAAAGGCCTAAATGAAAGTCATTTAGTGGAAACAATTCCATTGATTCCCGTGAACTTCAGGAGTGTGATCTTAAATCATCACATTTATGTACGGAATTTGCTGTATACATACTGGAAAGAGACTCCTGGCAATAGAAGACAAATTGGCTCACTATTGTGATGCCTTTTGTAGAATTAAAACCTTAGAGTGCCAATTATGTGTAAGAAGTGCTTCTTCCCTTGCAAAGCTTTAATTTGTCAAGTTAAATGGTTTTTCAAAAATGAAAATAAATTTACTTTTCATTGAGAAGCTTTGAACTCAGTGAGACCTGAAGAAGAGCTTATGTGCCCATAAACCTGTCTATTTTTTTCTAGCTGTGCCAGTTGGAGTGATAAGAAATATTATCTCTCAAGACTTATTTGAAGAGCAACCAGAATGTCATATAGTGGGAAACTAGGAATCTCCATCTATTTAGTTCTTTGAAGAGTAGATTACTTGTGCTCTTCATGCACAGAGAGAAGATATTTTTTACAGTAAACAGCTCACTAATCTTGCATGTCAGGATCCAATAGCTGGAAGCTGAAACTAGACAGATTCAGATTAGAAATAAGACATCCCTTTTTAACAGTTAGGAGAAATTGCATCAGCTTCCAAAGTGAGATAGGTATTTAAGATAGGAGGGATGAATCACACTCTGGAGATGTCTCTCTCCTTTGGCTGTTGAGAAACCCCAGATAACTAGGTTAGATGTCTAACTTTTAAATGGATAAAGCTAGGTGAGATATATCTGAATTTATTAAATTGAGATAATATTCTGTGCATTTCCTTATTGTGTAACAGTCACAGCAAATGGTGGTTTAGCTGTAGTACTTTGGAAAATTGCTCTGGAATATTTCAGTGCTTTTAATAACTGAGACAAGTTTAGGAAGAATTAAATGTCCAAAAGAATTTAACTGCATCTGTATAATGAAATGCATTCCGTTAGAAATGGCGATTGCAGTCTTTATGATTTTTAAACCACTCTTCAGCTTACCTCTAGAACAGCGCAGATCAGATTTGCTAAATCAAATCATCTGAATGGTATTTGCATGACTGATTTCTAAGAGCATAAAATTGACAGAGAAGGGAGCATCAGTTATGCATTTAGTACAGATTTGCTAGCGATAATGATGGTCACACGACTTTCAGAATATGTACCATGGAGAGATTGTTCATGCCTAAGAAATATATCTTAGCATACTGATTATTTTTTTTCTTTCAATGTATCTTTTTCAGGGCATGAAGGTGGAGAAATGTCACTGAGGCTAAGCAAATATATGAATATGAACAATTGCGTAAGCTTGAGGACAAGTTCTCACAGGGTTTGGATGACTTCTGGCAAGTAATTTTGAGTTAGACCTAAGAAGTTCCCTGTTTGGTTCCTAAAACAGGGGGGAAGTGCATGCACCTACATATGGTCTGTGATTGTTCTCTACATAGCTGACCCAAACCACCCACATATGTACAAAAGTATTTTAACCTCAGTCTTATAGTAATGTCTTTCACGTGAGACAGTCATCAGTTATAACACAGAAATTATTTCATTGTCAAGGGTTACAATTCAGTTCCCTCTCTCCCAGAAGAGATTTCTTAACAACCATGTTAAAAAATCAGGCTCCTCACTATGTGCTGACTTCATGACTGCTGGTTCTTCGGTCAGCCTTATCCCAAGTTTATAGCCTAGTGGTTGGAAAAGTGCCTTAGGAAATGAAAAATGTGTGTATGAGTTTTTCTAAGTTTAAGAGAATTGAAACTCCCAATTTTGGCAGGTAAAATTCTTGTACTGCACATGTTTAAAGCCACTGAGAAAAATCTTTCCCTTCCTATCATGCCAAGTGCCTAAACTCTAGAAAGGAATGGGAAGTCAGGTACATGTGTTATTAAATGATTGCAAGCAGCTTTGTCTCTAGGCTTGGCTGGCTTCTTATAGACAGTAAATTTTCTGTGTTTATTGTATCAGGACACCAATGGTGATGGTGCAAACTAAAATTTTATTCACACATAAATATGACTAAATATAAAACATACCTATATGATTTTTTAATTATTATTACATAGCTTTTTATATTCTTTACTTTGGCATCTGAAATCACCTTTTGTGTCTGGTTCCCTGATATGACAAGCTGCAAACCCTAGACAGACTCTGAGCCTTCCCTTGTCTTAATTATGCACTCATGGAATAAAAATGTTAATCTGGTCATTTTGGGCTAGGTACTCTTCTAAGAGTGATTGTCTCACACATTGTTTAGGTAACATATCTCTTAAGATGATTCTGGTTGCAGTTGTCTACAATGTAATTATAGAAAAGATTGTTTAAAATTATTAGAATGATTGGATTCTCTAAACAAAGACACTTGAAGGTATCCTACTTTTCAGAGAACAGGACTTCACAGCTATCTAAAAAACTGAAAGACCTAAAGCCAACAGTCTATTTTAATATTTAGGCCTGCAATACTAAAAAAAAAAAATTGTATTTATGAGCAATAATGTATGCTAAAATAAGTCTTCAAAGCCTGCTAAGATACTGAAAGTACTTTATCTTTCAGCCACTTATTTCACGTAGCCAAAGCCACAGCAGATGGGTGATGTATGATTTGGAGTAGTCCATTTCTGTATGATTTTGCAAACAGCCCTTACATTTACATTGAAGGTCTGATTATTAAAGCTTTGTTGGATGTGGAAGGCTCCTCCTACTAGACTCCTACCATCTCTGTAGTGAGGACCTCAGATAGACAGGGAGATGCTTCCATGCAGTGAAATGACAGTCACTTGTAGAATTGACAAGTCCCTTCCTCTTGCAATAATTCTCAGGGCAGGAATGGTCACGGCTTCCCTGTGCTGTAAAAGCTCTTTGAAGCTTCTTACATGTGTGTAAAGTAGTCATATATAAGAAAACAGTATCCCCATGGTGTGTCACATGGAAAAATTAATTATTTTTTCTAACAAAGAAAATATTTTCTGAAAATCCATTAAAAGAGGCTTTCAATTGGCTGAACAAGGCACAAATCACAGGGAACATCAGGATGTAATTACACACTTATAGAGAAGCCTACCATGAAAAAAGAGAGGTTTTGTTGGGTTTTCTCCCCCTGAAAAATGAAAATGACAAGCTCAAATTATGAAGTATACTGTGCACAATCAAGTGTGAGGAAATATCAGCTCACGAATCATTAACAGCCCCAGTTTCATGAACAGAGCATTATTAGCTCTGTGAGTCTGAACAAAACAATTGTCAGCTGCCACCCTTTCTCAACTAGACAATTAAAAATTTCATGTTGTGCAAAGTGAAAAAGTGAGATAATACTCAGCAATCCTCTTGCCTAGCAGATATAAAAAGATCCTTCAGCCTGCCAAAGTGCAGTATCTTCCAGGGAACATGCAAGAAGATAGGCATTAATATTCAGGGGAGGGTCTGGGTAGAGATCTGAGCATGGCCATGAGAACATCTGGGTGCTCTCTGTGCGCTTGAACAAGGTTATTCTGGGCAAATCCTGCCCTGCTGCTGAGGTGAGGGTAAAAGGAGTGGAGCAGAGGCAACATCTGCTTTGGACTCATGCCAGCTTGGAGAACATGGAAGAAGAGAGGTTGTGAGGCAGATGGGACTCGTTTTACTGCTGTTTAAAAAAGAATAAGCATTCTTGTTGCAAAAATGTGCATTGGGGTCTTCGTTACCTGTGCAGCTCAGCAGAAAAGAAGAGCATGCCCTCTAGCTGGCAAACCACACTGTTCTGTGGACACGTTCTATGAGTAAATGCATTTACAGTTGCACTCGTATTGTATTTTCTTGTATAGATTGTCTTTCAGCTTTTCTGCTAGGGGAAAAAGGCTCTCTGTGCTGCTTAATCCCCTAAAATATCAAAGCACAGCACCAAACAGGATCTAGCCCTTTACCTTACTGCGTTCAGGTTTATCCATCTGTGAAATTAGTATAATAGCATTGTTCTGCCTCACAGGGATATTGTGCGTCTGCTTGTTTCTAAAGTGATGCTCCAGGCATGTTTTGAAATGCTTTCTGTTTCCAAAGTGCTTTGTAGGCCTTGGACAAAAAAAATGTGTTAACTTTGAGTGGCAAAGACAGTAGATTCCTGCACTGAGCTATGATAAAGAAGGATGATGTGGGGCAAGGGCTGAGTGGTGGACCTGGGGAAGTTTTATTTGGCTGCTGCTGGGGACCACGGTCCCAGTGCTGCTCCCATCTCATATGTTGTGCAGTAACATGGGCCTTCCCAGGGGAAGTCAGAGGGCTCTGCAGACTTTCCCTCCTCTTGTGCAAAATCTTCGAAGACCGTTGTGAAACAGGAGCATTAAGCTGAATGCTGAATAGAGAAAAGACAAGTTTTTTGGCAGCCATCACTGCAGGGGAGCATGTTAAAAAACAACTAGTCTTCAAGAAACCCCATAATCAACACAAACAACATTTTTCCAACTTAAAAAATAGGTTGGAACCCACCTGTCATGTAATGAGTTGACGCTCTGTATGAGTCAGTTTAATTTCCTGATAAGTGTTTTATATTACTAACATTCAATTACACTGGAAGTTATTTAGGGCAGAATGAATGTTTATGCCTATGAAAGTTTACTGCAGTGAGACGTTTGTTCTGAAGCTACTGGAAGATGAATAATGATGCTAATAACAATAACAGATTTAAATCAGAAAATGCATTTGTTCATTTGTATTCTTAGATCTCTGATCATTGCTTCTCAAGAGTTTCTCGCTCCATATTTTTACCTAATGGAACTGTATTCCTCAGACAAGCTGCTCTGAAGGCTGTTTACTTAATAAGCAAGTTGCCTGACTGAGTCAGGACTGAGAGAGAAAAAAAAGGGAGAGAAAACACCAGCCAGCTGAAAAGCCAAGAGAAAGCAGCAGAGGAAGATGGTTTTGTAACCCATCTCTCCCTTTGGGCTATTCATGTAAGATTGTTTATTTCAGTTCTGCAAAACTGGGTCTCCCTTTTTTGGAATGACATTTCTGCTGATTTCAAGGTATTTATAGCATACAGGCACTCTATTTGATTCGCTCTGTATTACTTATTGACACAGTAATACTGATCTTGGTATTCACTGTAAGAACAACCTGTGGGTTTCTTTTTGTACATCGAGAGCTCAGTATCGATAACCTCAGCCTTTGACAAGTGATGAATCTGTCCCCTTCTTGGAAGACAAGGTCCAGTGTAAAAAAAATCAGAATATTTTCTAAGTATAATAGAATCACAGAACAAATTCTGTTTGTTTTCTATCTAGTTTTAAGTGTTGTTTTACATTTTCAGACTTTTTTCTGGATGACAAGAAGCAGAAGCTAATCTTCTACTAAATAAAAATTGATCCTTGCATAACAGGACTCCTGGAGCTATGTGTGTTGGAATAATAAAGCAAATTTTGGGCCTCATGAGCATCAGTAACATCATATCATTAAATTCATGTCAGCTGGGAGTTTGAAGTAGTATTTCAAAGGAACCTAAAGTTTCTAAGAGACTAAGTTCCATTAATGAAAAAAATTAGACTTTTATGTACCATTTGTGTTTAGGAGAAAACTAGGGACACAAGCATTTTCCTAGGAGGTATGAGCTGTGGGGCTTTTGAAGATTTTAGCTAACAGGAATATGCTGCTGTAGCCATGTAACCACCTCTGAAAATCTGACCCCATGTCATTTTTAACATGGAAGTTTAATGATTTTGATGATTTATCCTTGGCACAATGGATTCTCAGCTTGATCATAATTTTATATTTAATTCTAATCAGTTCTAAAGACTGCAAACTAGCCCTCAGCTTGGATAGTCAATTCAACCAGTTAGTACCCACTGAGTACCCAGCTTTAAATTGGTTAAAACAATTTTTTTGAGTGATTTATGCCCAGTTTCTAAACCTGTTTTCCTCTCTATACTTTTGCGGGTTTTTTGGTACCAAGCTAAGCAAAGAAACACCAGAATCTCCAAATTGCCTTTTCAGTTTGAGTTTCAGGACCTTTTTTTGGTTGGCTTGTTAAATTAGGGATTAAGATTTAAATACAATTCACAGGAAATACTGCATACAGCACATATCAACTCTAACATTGTATACAGATACTAAAAGAAAAAAGTAGCATGAGTAGTCAGAGCAATTTTAGCTATTCAAATGTCTAATAATTGTCCTTTTGATGCAAGGTCATGTGAATTTCCAGTTCTTCCCTGAAGGGTTTATTGACATCACATCTGTCTTGAGTGAATTTTTCCATATTTTATTTTATCCTCAAAAATCTCAGGACAACCACCTTAGACTGTAAAGTAATCATTTAAAATATTGCTTTTATTTTACCTGGATTAGTGGTAAAGCCATATTTGCTGAACTGAAGTGTATTAAACAGATCTCTCAGAACAATTGTTTTTTGCCTGTAGGATCTGCATAGTTAAATTTCATTTGCTCTCTGGGAAACCTGTCAAAGTCTCTTATTATATCTTTAACATCCTTTCACTCAAATTAAAATATATTCCATTATATCTTCAGTGCAGTAGAAATACTCTGAGACTTGCACAAGATTTAATTGAGCCTTTTTAACAGTATATCTGATGCCAAAAGAAATTTGTTTTAAGTAACAGATTTTTTTTCAGTAGTAAAAATAACTGCTGGAAATACAAATTCTTGATTGTCCAATATGGCCAATTTAAGAGTTTTCTTCTCACAGGGCATGAGTCCTGGATCTCTGAAAATTCTCTCAAGCTTATATCCCAAATTCCTAAACATCTGTACTGATCAGCAAATGATGAAAACGAAAACTCTGATGTTTAAATGATTTGTTTAAGTTCAGGTCCTAAAGATATTGCTACAGCATTTAAAAATGAGCACCTGGAGAATGCACCAGGTTTTCTTCTATTGCTCACTTCTTCCAGCTTTTATAATCTGATGCATGTCTTTCACAGCTGATCAGAAGGATAGAAGAATTAGGGATCATCAAAAAAGGGATTAAAAAAAGCTGAAAAAAGGTTTTCTTTTTTATCTCATATGACTGTTTTGTGAAATTCTTTAATTAAAATTTTTACCAGCAATACTACCAAAATCTATATGAAATGATAAATATTTCATACACCCCACCCAGGCTTTCCAAAAATGCACTTTCCCTTAATATTTTGGGAATATTTGTTAGGCTTATGATGAATATTAATTTCATATGAAATAGTTAATATAAGAAAGAGAAAGTTTTCAGATAACTGGCATATTTCCTATGAAAACAATCATCTCAAGAAGTATATTTGTTTCAGAGACTGTTCTTGTCATTTGGTGCCCAGTGACAGGACCAGAGGCAATGAGCATAAACCGAAACACAGGAGGTTCCCTCTGGACATAAGGAAATGCTTTCTTACTGCGAGGGTGACTGAGCACTGGAACAGGTTGCCCAAAGAGGCCATGGAGTCTCCTACCTTGGAGATATTCAAAAGCCATCTGGACATGGTCCTGGGCAACCGGCTGTAGGTGGCTGTGCTTGAGCAGGGGGGTTGGACCAGTTGGACTCGATGATCTTAAAGGTCTTTTCCAACCTATATGATTCTGTGATTCTGTGATTCAGTTGTCCTCCAGAGGTCCCTTCCAGCCTCAACCATTCTGTGATTCTGATTCTGTGATTCCTTTAATATATATCACATAATATAACATTCATATTTTATACCTCCATTCACATAGTGCAAAGCAAAGCAAAAATATCAGAAGTGTCCATTGCTCTTGGACCTAATAAAAGGCTCTTTTTGCCTTTTGGAAGCTTTCTTTGTATCCTCAATGGTAATGAGGATAAATAAAAATTTTTTTAAATGAAGGTTCCATTTTGGTTAATGTTGTATAAGCAAAGAGTGCCCAACTTTCCCAAGAGTTTTTCTGTGCCTTGCTGAGGAGCACACAGACAATTCACAACAGAGCCAACACAGGCATAGAAAGGCCTGCTTCAGAATTCACCGTATGCCTAATGCGCACTTTATTATAGTCATTTTATAATCATTGCTACTGTCTACCTAGCTTCAACTTCACTATGTCCTTCAATGAACTCCTCAGCATTTTACACTGTGGCATTTTATTTATGACTTCCATTGTAACCTTTGTACCTTCTTCCCTCCCTGCTAGCAACCTCTGTGTGTTAATCCTTACTGTGAAATAAGGCAGTCCTACCACCAAGAACTGAGGCACAGAGGCACTGTAGGCTGGAGTCACAGCGACTTCTCCTAAATGCTCAGCATTTTGGCACCTCCATAGCGTTGCCTCTACATGGTGCATTGAGAGAAGTGTGCATCCGAGAGCTGCACTCACAGCACCAGTATGTTAGATGACAACCTACCTAAAGCAGACAGGAGAAAAAGCTGAACAGAGAGTTGTAACATAAACCTTTAGCCTTGCTGATTTCTGGATCTTTGGCAACTAACTGGCCTGCATGAAGGAATCCATTGGTAATTCATGGGTCATGAGCAGGATTCATCTCACCGAACTTTAGACATGGAAGTGTGAGTTATCGAAGTCTGTTAATCACTTGGGAATAACAGACTGAGTTTTTCTTTAAATAAAGAAATAAAAGGTAATTCCAGAAGGCAATTTAGACAAGTGCTTGGGATAGCTGGAATGAATCACACGCTGGAAGTGCCTATTTCTCTCCATTCATAAAAGAAGGCAGCTGAATGACTGCTTCAAGAGTCTCCATGTGAGCCAGTCACCCTTGACTCCCTTTATAGACAATGGAAAAAAATAGGCACTTTTCAAATGCAATTCATCTAACCAAATGTACACAGATGATTCACACCCTACATGTGTTTTTCCTCAATGACTATTCAGGAGCTTGGGGAGACTAGCTCAAAGACTGCTGTAATGTTTCATTCATTTAATGAATCCCACCAGCATTCTTTCCATGAATTGGGCCCATAGTTATTTTACTTCTTTTTTTTTTTTTTTCTTTTTCCAACCACACAGGAAGCTTGTGGTTCAGCTAAATATGATATCCAGGTTTCCTGAATCCTAAAGTAGTGTCTCAGCACACCTTATGTTGTCCTCACTTTGCCTCATTCTTCCACAAGTCCTGCTGCTGCCGTCTCACTGGATTCACTCCTTTCTACCCTGTAACCTTATGAACCATGCACTTTTAGCACCCACACCCATTTCCACCTCAGTCCTGTCATCCTGGACATCCTGTCCCATCTCCAGTCCTCTCTCATATCTATTGTTCAACCACTCTATATCTCACTGTTTTACATTCACTCAGATCTTCTGGTCTGTCCCACTTTCAGCCTATTGCTGATTTTAACAAATTTTCATCCATGTTTCCCTCCTATTTCCTCCTCCCCTCTTGTACCAGTTGCCCTTAAATTTCTACCTATATCTTAGACCTCATAGTCTGGAAATACAATGTAGGTACAGGAGTCTGAGATTAACCTTATTTCCATATGGTATGCACCAGCCAAAACAGAAGCTTGTCTCTATCTTTGACTATACAACACCGACATTTTGGCTTCAGTTAGGACAGGACAGTAGAACTACTGAAACAAGTCTCAAAATTTATGGCACGAGTAAACCCAAATAAATGACTAAACCCTACATGTGCTGAAAATTGACACATCTCCTTCAGAAACAAAAAATCATAATTGGTTTCACTTCAGAAATACAAATGTCTTGAAATAATTGAATTGCAGCCGTCACATATTTTTCCTCTACTATGCACAGAACAATAATTTGCAGTTTTATATTTTCACTCATAGGTGGCGATAGAAAATTGATACATTATTTACCATGCTTTTGCTTAAAGATGTTCCACAGAGAATAGAGAAAGTATAATGAACTTTTCCAGACATTTAAAGTGATGGATTTTTCTTGTTTTGTGCACCAGGGCATTTGTAGATGGTAATTTTAAAATGTGTCTGCACATCAAACATATCTGTGTGTACCTCTCCAGGCAAATATGTAGACAGAACTCAGCCTTTGATCACCTTAGCTCGCTTTCTTTCTTTCTTTTTTCTTTCTTTCCTTCTTTCCTTCTTTCTTTCCTTCTTTTTTCTTTCTTTCCTTCTTTCCTTCTTTCCTTCTTTCTTTCTTTCCTTCTTTCCTTCTTTCTTTCCTTCTTCTCTTTCTTTCTTTCTTTCTTTTTCTCTCCTTCTTTCCTTCTTTCCTTCTTCTCTTTCTTTCTTTCTTTCTTTTTCTTTCTTTTCTTTCTTTTCTTTCTTTCTTTTCTCAACCCCCTCTCACTTTTGTTTTTGCTTTCCTTCTTTTAATTTCTTTTCTTTCTTTCTTTTTCTTTTGCTCTTTATTTCTCTTTTCATTATGTGTTTTTCCTCTGTTTGTGTCTCCTTCCTGAATACTTGCCTGCCTGCTTGTCTACTTTCTTCCCTCCTTCCCTCCCTCTCTCTCACCCTCCATCCATTCCTCTTTCTTTTCCTTCTTCCCAACCTCGCTCCCTCCCTCCTTTCCCTGTAAAAAAATCAGCAGTTGGTTTAACTGTTTTGTCCCTCTTGACTTCCAAATGAAACAGAACTAAGGGAGCTCCCCGGCTCTACGTGCCTGAGTGCGTGCACACAGATGCTGATACCTTTTCTAATACTCCCTCTCCCATATGCATCAAAAGACGTAAATGGTAGTTCCCAGTGACAATCCCAATATGTTCACTTTTCCTATTCACAGCTGTCAGAATGATGTAATAAAAAATAAACTGAACTTTATGGTAAATGCTTCAGGGTAAGTGTAGCTCACAAATGCCATTACAGTATCTCTTTGTTTTGTTCCTCGAAATATAAATGCCTTCATCCTGAAATATTTTCATATTAGCTCCAGCTCAGAAAAGAAAAGGTAAAAATAATTCTTTAAAACAAAATACCATAACTTCGCCTGTTTTACCTAACAAATTATCATACTGGAAGGCATTCACAGTGCTTAAAGTACAACATTTCACTTTTAGGCTAGAAATCAGAACATAATCTTCCTTATGGTCAATGGACTATTTGGTGATTGAACTTGCCCTCTGGAATAGTCACATGGCCCACTGGGAAAAATCTGTCTGTATTGCATCAAGGAAATTAAAAGGATTTCTTCAGAAACATATACATACATCATTTCAGAATATTACTTATCATGAACATAGATATACAGATTCTTCTCATCAATTTTTTGGCATTTAACTGAGGCATGAAAGTTAGGGCAGTAATTGTACAAATCTCCTTTTACAGATGATGGATAGAGACTTTAAGAGAGCAAGTCAGTCCCAAGTTGGGCTAACTCAAGTTTCCAGCTGACCCAGCAATTAGATGTGTCCAATAAAGCAAAAAAATTTACGTTCCTCAAGCATAAACTTGTAATAGGCAAAGCATCTTTCAGCCGTTTCAACTGTTCTAGTTTCTACATTAATTTAAAGATTCGATCTTCATGCTGCTAAACCAGAACAAATGTGACAGACAAGTTACTCTGGAATCATGTTTCCCACTGTGAACAATATAGGAATTTTTATAATGAAGAGGGCCTAATAGATTCAGTCAAAACATTGCAGAAAATTGTCTTCCTGACTTTAGTTGGCACTGAAGACTGAGTTGGTCTTATTATTTTTGTCCTCAAATGTACAGTAAAACTGTTTTGTGGAAGGTTTGGGTTTGGTTTTGCTTCTTTCTTCCTGCAAAAAATATTGTGCAATTCAATTTCCAAAGCATGAACAAGATGACAAGAAATTTTTCCTAGGGTGGACTTTGCTCTCCTGTGTCTCCTGGAAACAAACAATCCCAGACTCCAGTAAGGGAGTTATCTCAGCCCTTGGTGGCCATGACTTGCCCAGTCCAGCTGTTCTTTGGTCCTCAACTAGTTCTCAGACCAATTTTAGGGCAGCTTAGTAAGTTTGTGACTGTTTTGATTTGTGCTGCAATCACTTTTTTGCAAGAGCTCATGGGAAGACTATTTGCATGCATCTTGGTGCAGAGAGTACCGGCTCCAAGATAAAACTCTGCTGGAGAAGCAGACAATACACAAATGCCTACCTACAACAAACTGTGCATAAACTGAGCTCTCACTGGAGCTCATCAGCACAGCCCAGCTGCTTTTTGTTTACAGTGAGGGCAATGTTTTCCCTTACTGGAAGAAGTACGGCCAGTCTTTTGCAACAAACATAAGAAGTCCCAAGAGCTCTTTCAACAAATATTTAGAAAGTTATGGCATGATAAAGAGTAAAGCTAGAGCTAAGCAATGACTCTGAGGTTGGACTTCAGCTCCACTCTTAAGTTCAAGGCTGATATTTTGATGTCTGCTTTTGGTGCATCTCTAGAAAAAGCTGTGCTGTTCTGGTGATTGAGCTGAGAACAAGATTAGCAATATTTTTTGCTCAGCTATCATATTCATCTTTCAAACTTATGAATGTACAGATAATGAAAGTCTTAAGTGAACTCATTATTCACTTATTAATATTAATGTATTTCTTCAGCAAACAAATTTTATCAGTGTTTTGTCAAAATAAGGAATGGTGAATATTAATAAGATATAAATGATCTATAATTTGGGCCACACTACTTACCAGCTATGACTAGAAAGAAAAAAAGACTGAAAAGGGGAGGACAAAGATAGAATGAAATGGGTTCAGTACAGATATTATGAAATTTTAAGCACAGTTTTCTAATTCCTCCCCCACCTCCAATCCTTTGTTCTTTTTCCTTTTATTTTTCCTCATTTTTCTACCTTAAAATTAGGAAAATCTGGATAGAAAAATAAAAAAAAAGTCACTTTTCTCAAAAGTTTTATAATTTTTCATAAGTGCTTAGGAAAAATAATGTTTTTTAGCAACAACTAAAAAGAAATTATTCTAAAACAATGTAAATTTTTGACTACAAAATATCACTTGGTAAAGACATTTCAGCTAGCTTTCACACTCATGGGCTTCAGACCACCGGAATATCTGAGTAAAACAAGCATTAAGATTTATCTAAGAGATATGAAGATGTACAAATTTAAATTTACGTTCATATATTGACTACTATTGGGGCAGTCATTTGGGGACTTTTTAACTTTTTATTTCATTCTGAAGAAATCACTTCTTTTTGTTAAATTTATATTTTTGTGCCATTTCCATCAGAATCACCTTCACCACAGTATTTGTTAAAGACATAATGTTAAAGAAACAGCACAAAGCTCCCCTTTCAAGGATTGCAGAAGTTTCCATGGAGGTGAGAGAATAATCTTCGAAGGCTTCTTTGTTATTTTGTGATGCTATCTTTTCTCAGAGAACTTCATTCCTTCTTATGAGATAAAAGAGATGAGACCGTTCCTCTACAGCTGTAATCACAAAGGTCCAGATCGCAACATTGTCGTATCTCAAGATTTCATCCTGAACATCATGATATTTGTCCTTTTTTTACATAAGCTTCTGCTTCTCAGTTTTCATTTCAAAGGAACTAAGTTTCTTGGCCCTCTGGGATACAGGGATAACTTGGAAAATGTGAGTTCCTGGGGTCTCAACAAGTCAAAAGACAAACTAAAATGCCCCATACAAGTTATGTTTAAGCCACATTTTTTAATCTTTAGGCAATGTCTGAACTCCTGGCTTAGCAATACTGAGCTTCTGACCTTCCTTTAGTTGTGAACAGGTACTCAAAGTGGTTAGGCTATTAATATCAGTAAGTCCAACACTCATTTCAATGAAAAACCTTTAGTACAATTTTGTTAATGTGTATAATCTTCTGTTAAGATAAGAGGGGAAAAATAAAGAGCTAGCCCAAAGATGTGTTTAGCTCATGTTCAATTAGAACATATCTTTTCAAGGAAAGCTTTTCTTCCCTTTACTATAAAATAGGCCCAGACATATCACCAGGGAATAAGTCTTTTGCGATTTGTCCTAGCTTAATTTTAACCCTGTGAAGTGTTCTCAGATTTGTTACTTGGCTTTCAAAAGATTAAATTTGTATGTCCATAAATCTATATGCTTTAAGATATGGACTGTCACAAAAAAAAAAAGAAAAAAGAAAAGAAGCATGGGGGAATCCATGAAAACAACCCATGTAAATGTTTAAATGTTAGGTTAGCTTCCTAGCTGTGAGGGAAACTGGATCACCAAATGACAATTAATTTAAATGGCTATTGAGTTTCTAAAGAGTCAGCTCTTAATTAGAGGTAGATGCCTTGACGTTTTTGTGAACTGAACCCATAACAGCTTATTTGGGATTTCAAAATCTCTGCCAAGATTCAGTGTTTAATGTAATTTGATGGAAGTCAATGGAAAAACTCCAAGAGGGCTTTTTAAGCCAGACATGAGTACCTTTCCCTTGCTCAGAGTGAAGTAGATTTCTCTGGTACCTTGCTTGCACCACACACTCTCACACTCTGTAAAGTGACCATGAGTCATGTAAAAAGAAATCTCAAGCTGTGTCTGGTCCTGAAGATACAGATTCCTTGCTTCTGCTAGTTATTGGTCAATGACAGACTGAACTCATCATGAAGCATTAAAGGAAGGGCTCTTGATGAGAGGCTGAAATTAGACAGGTATCTTGAGGTCTCCATCTTCTTTTTCACTTGGTAACACATTTATTGAAACACAAAACTCTTCAGGGTGGAGACTTCACTTTTGCAAATGTGCTGGCCTTTCCAAATTGAGTAAAAATGTGCAAATTTTAGAAGTGATAAAGCACCTGCAATAACTACTAAAGCTGAAGGAATCTGTGGGTGTTCAGCATTTGTTTTACATCTTCACTTCCATTTAAGTTTCTACAGTGTAAATGCTATTTGAGGCACCCAGAGGGAGAGTTTCAAAAGTACCTTTATTATATGTAGGAACACAAAACCGCTGCAGCAGTCAATAGGATCTGTGCTTTTAAATCTCTGGTTGGTTTACATTAAAACTTAAAATCCCCCAAAACCAAAACCCAAAAGCACTTGTAAGTTTTACTTACAGTTAATCAAAGAAAGGTGACGATTAGACACAGAAAATGCAGAGGAGGAGGCTCCTAAAAAGATTATGGCAAAAACACAGAAAAAGAGAAGACTTTCACAGCTTCAGCAAGAAGTCAACATACCATTTTGTTAGGGGGCAGAGAGGCGAAGTGAGCTTAAAGAGAGGCTAGCATAAGGAAAACAGAAAATTGAGACCCTCATGAAAGGTGTCATAACTAGAGACCAGCAAATGCAAATGGCAACGTTATTTCTGAGTTGCAGCAGAGATTTCTCCTGATCATGTTCAGTGTTGTCCCCAGCCCTACTTACGTCTAATTAAAAGGCACTAGTTTAAACACATCATAGTTGATTTATACCAGATATGGTCAATCAGAGCTGCTAAAGCCTTTTTTACAAGTTAGTCTACAGCAAAATGTTAGAATTCATGCCCCCAGCATTGCTGCAGTCAGGGGTATCTTGGGTTGATATTATGTCACCATGATGAAAGTGTTACAGATTTGCTTTTAATTCTACAAAGATACTCTAAAAAGACAATGATTTAACTGGAGGGGGTTACATTCATGTTGGCAGTAGAGTGATAAAATTACTAAGAATCAAGAAATGCAATTTAGAGAGAAAGCATAGTATTTCTTAACAAAAATAAAAATAAAACTCCAAGCTCTGGAGCTTAGTCAAGATTAGTTAAAGTCAATAGAACTTACTTACCTAAGCAAAGGAAAGTATGAGAAAGCAGAAATTGTGAAAACAGTTTGAAAAATAAAGCTTCGTAGCTGAAACTAGAGGTACATATCTGAAAAGCTGCTGTGAGAAAAGGAGTTGGGTATGGAATGGTGTGGGAGAGAGGTGTCAAAGACACTCTGGAAAGATACCACAAGAAGCCAATGCATAGTAATGCCAGGAGACAATAGCTGTGACCCAGATTGTTCAAATGAGAAGAGAGTTAGGCACAGATATTCTGTTGAAATTCAATTTCAGCTGAGTCTATCTTCTTTTCATTAGGGCTCTGCTAGTTATTGCTTTTTCTGTTTACCCCTTTTTAGAAAAAACACAATGTTTGAGTTGATCTGAACTGAGATATTTTTTTTGCTTTCTTGTTTAAAGTCAAACAAAAGGCTTGCCTCATCTAGAAACACAGTTTTCCTTTTAAAATGAAGGCCTGAATAAGAAAAGGGACAGTAGCTGAGTCCCGTCTTTCACTTGCAAGCTCAGAGAATTAGATACTTCACTTTCCTTCTTCACTAACCTGAATCAGCCTGTCCCTTCACTTAGGAAAATAGTCCACCCATGCAGTTGAGCGTGCTGAAGTAACCCGTTGTCGATTTCTTGTTGCTTTCCTCCACTTGCATGAATGAAATTTTCAGTGGAGTACAGAAAAAACCCAAACAAAAAGACTTCCATCACGCTGCTGACTGGACTTCCCAAGAAGAAGTGAGATATATGTCACGTTTCTCATACTAATTCATATTTAACTACTTTATACAAAATACAATAATATCAGTATTGAAATAATGGCCCCCCTGGTCAAAGTAAGTGGTCATACCAAGAAATCCAGTTAATCTGAGGAGGATTACAAAGTCAGAGATCCTTTGGGTCACGGTCTTCCATCAAAATGAGATGAGATTACTCTCTGCATTGTGCAGCTTTCTGAGGAAACTCTCTTTGAGTTGGTTTAGAGATGAGGAGAGCAGACAGTTGGGAAGTAGAAACAAAAGGGAGAGTCCTAGCCACCCTAGAAGAAAGGTGAAGACCATCTGAGGTGTGGGGAACCCAAACAAATGAGCAAGATCTGACAGCCCTAAACTGGCTCTGCCCAAGGGTCTCCATACCACACACAGAATAGACAAAGTTTCATCCAGCAGACATATTTACTCTCTGGATAAGACCGTTAGACTACTAACAAGGAGATAAGGATGCATTGATCTAGTATAAGAGGAATGGAACCAGTGCAAAGTATTGCCAATTTTTTCAAGAGTAACTTAGCAAAAAAGGAGTGGGGAGCCAGCTGACCTAGATTGTGAAACAAGGAGTGACAATCAGGCAGGAAAACCAGGGAAATGAGGCGATAGTCTCAATTACATGACAGATCAAACTTACCTTTCCCTGCTAATAGATGCCCCACTTAGAGCACTGTGTGCAGTTTTGGGCACCTCAATATAAGAAGGACGTCAAGCTATTAGAGTGTGTCCAGAGGAGGGCAACCAAGATGGTGAAAGATCTTGAGGGCAAGACTTTTGAGGAGCTGCTGAGGTCACTTGGCTTGTTCAGCTTGGAGAAGAGAAGGCTGAGGGGTGATCCCGTTACAGTCTACACCTTTCCCAAGGGGGGCAGTGGAGAGGAAGGTGCTGATCTGCTCTCTCTGGTGACCAGCGGTAGGACACAAGGAAATGCAATGAAGTTGCATCAGGGGAAGTTCATATTGGACATTAGGAAAAGGTTCTTCACTGAGAGGGTGGTTGGTCACTGGAACAGATTCCCTAAGGAAGTGGTGATAGCACCAAACCTGTCAGAGTTCAAGGAGCATCTGGACAAGGCTTTTAGTCATATGGTTTAGTTTTAGGTAGTTCTGCGAGGAGCAGGGAGTTAGACTCGAGGATCCTTATGGGACTCTTCCAACTTGAGATATTCTATGATTCCATGATTCTATGATATGCAAGGTAACTCTGTTTTCAAAATTCACAGATTATCTCTTGCTGCATGTTGACTGCAGCACTGAGATGCAGGGTACATGAGATGTGAACCCAGTAGGTCTAGGAGCAGAGAAGTCTTCCTTCTGCACACACCTTCTTTTATCAAGGGGATAAATTTTCATCTTTTCTGAAAACACTGAATGGGAGAAAAGTGCCTAAGGTAGGAAAACTTGTTCCGATTAACTCATCTCTTGACAGAGAATGGAGTTAAAGTAGCTTGGATTTTATATTGATTTAGAGTCTACTATAGACTTGTGGATCCATAAAACCACTTCTTATTGTCAATCTGATCCTGAGATACTTCAGATGTGGTACTCTGAGAAATTTCAATACCTCTATTGACATGACGAAACACGAAAGTCCCAGAACAGTTTACCTGCAGGTGTATACACATCTGCTAAATGTCTAAGTTCCTGATATAGTTAAAGGAAATATAATTAAGACAGTCAATGGGTTCTAGAACTCAGTTAATTTGCCTAAATGAATGTGTCTATGTGACGGTGTGCTCCCACACACACACATCTGACCCTTATCTTCCGTAACCCTGCTCAAGCAATAACCACCAGTGGCGGTCATAATGGATGCATCTGGTTGTGATGGCTGCATCTGTCTCAAAGTGGATTCAGGAGACAGATAACAACACAACAGTCAAAAGCTATTGCGCAATGCGCCCACCTAACCACAGTGAAGAAACTAAAATCTGTGGTTGTTATGCAAATATGACTATGAGTCAATCATCTTACCCCCATAAATAGTGAGCAGCCCAAGAGCCCTTTGAGCTCTCCTGCACGGCAGTGGACTGCCCGCCAGGGTCTCCCCTTGAGTAGGGACACCTCTCAAGGTTACTCCTCGAGGCTGAGATTCTTTGCTGCAACAGATCCTCAGTAAGCGACTAACAGCAAGCTAAACTCTGAAATCTTAGCTAAGTGATATAAAAGATTGATTGCGCACATATAATCCTTTAGACATAAACCTTTGACCAAGTCAGGGACTAGGATTGGATCCAGCCACACCTAGACTCCTCTTTGAGAAGGAGTTTAGAAAGCAAGACAGTCCTTTCAGAACCTCATGACTCAACGGGATGGTCTCCCTGACAGTTTTGTCTGACCCTATCCTCTATGCAGTAAATAATAAAGTGTACCTTGCCATTGAAGCTTGTTAAACCACTGTCGCATTTACCATTGAACCTTGTTAACTCACTGTTTTATATCAATAAAGTACATTTTTGCTTGTATCTTACAGGTGAAATGCATCACTCCATCTGTGACAGTCTATTGCCATTTGAGGTTCCCTTGTGTATCCCACTTGGCTCACACCTGCATTTTCAGTAGGTCCTGTGTCTCCTACAGGGCCTGTGTCATGTTTGTCCAAGCTATGTAAATGTCTCAAATGCTCTAGGATGTGTCCCCATCTGAAAGCAGAAGTACCTATGTTGCTCAGATTATCAGCTCACCCTGAAGTAATTATCTAGGGCAGCATCCAGTTGCCTAAATACAGTCTTGTGTTATTTTAGATTCTAAGAAGTATCTTGATTGGCCTCTAGCTGCTGCTTCACAATGGTGTCATCTCCCATAAATCCTATGTTACATGTGTCAGTCCAGTAGTAATGCCTTAGGCATTTCAAAAGACCCCAGATATTTAAGCTTCAGAAAGCTTAAACAGTTGAACTATTTAGCTAAATAGTTCTAAATAGTTCTCTGGATACAATGTCTGTTGGCTGTACCTATCAGGAAATTAAATACTCAGCTCACATATGGACACCTAAATATAGATTCTTTAATCTTAAATGGGATCCTACCCCTAGGAATCACTGATGGATCATTGGAATTTTACATGTTAACCTTGAGCATGCTAGCTACTGTAAAAAAAATCCTTTTCATCCCCTTTTCCAGTAAAGCTCTTGTTTGAGACATCTTGATCTCAGAGAAGAATGCAGAATTTTAAGTATAATGATGGAAACAAAGGTTTATACAGACCATAATTAATTTCTTAACAACAGAACTGGATGTATGTTGCAGGTCAAGGGAATCTTGTAGCCAAAGTTTCACTGAAGCTCATTCATAGAATCATACAATCATAGAATCATAGAATAGTTTGGGTTCCTGGTGATGGGAAACCAGTCTCTGGTAGTAAACTATTTATCAGGGCTGCATGTTTGCAACTTATCTTAGTGCAAAGCTCCTAAATAATAAATAAATACAGGCATATTTGAGGGAGAAAATGTGCACTTTCTGTGGAAGGCCAAATAGTAGGATTTTGCTCATCATTCATTTGTGATGGAAAGCCCCTTTGCCTTTTACAACATCCATTGCATTTAGATAGCTAGAAATTTTCAGTTAAACTAGTGGACTTGATCCCTCCTGAACCAGTGCAACTCATATCACTCTCAGATGGATATTTTCCGTCTTCTTTCAATATACGCAGGAAATATTGAAGAAACTATTTTTTGAATCTATCAGTAATTCTATCCAGCCATGCATCAGTGTCAAATGTCCCATTACAAATGAAGCTGGCAGAGAAGCTAGCCAAAGTCAACTATAAACTTGTAAATCAAAGACAACATTTTGAGTTCAGGTCAGGACATGGTGCTGGAGGCATTTACTAGCTCAGACATATGTGTCCCCCCTGTTAGAGAACAAAGGACAAAAAAAAATACCCCTTTATTGCACCATTCAGAAATTTTGATCTTGAGACAATATTGCCTCGCATGAGAGATTAGGGTCAGCAACTTTACTGTAATTTTCTGGAATAAAGACATTTGTTATAGTCAATCTAAAATTAGACCCTGCAAGCAACATTACTGTTCTGGGGACTACTCTTAATCTACATAACAAATTTGATCACAGACCATCACAAGGACCTTCACCAGACCGTAACTCAAAGAACAAGATATCTTTCTTTAAAATAACCTTTTTGAAATCAGATATTTAAGATTTAATAACAGAAGCAAAACTGAAACCCTACGAAAACAAAACATTTTGCTGCACATTCTTTCTCTTTGTAGGAGATGAGAAGACAAAAGTATTCTGATCATGAAAAAAAAATCAGATAAAGTCTTGGAACAGAAATGGAATAGAAAAGATTCTATTTGGACTTGGACTGAAATAGGTAAAAGAGTTTGAATTTGAAGGAAAATTGTGGTCTTGGAACAAATTAAGAAAGAGGACATTTTTGGAAGAAGGATGCAAGTATCTTTCAAAGGGAGCTTTGCAATATTTGGACGAATAAAAGAATCATTCAGTACTTAACTAAAATGAATTGAGATTCCAGTCCTTTTGAGGTTTGTCTGTCTCTAGCCTTAGTTACCGTGAAATTCCTTGACAACAGTAATAAAGCATTTACACTGAGAGTTTTGACTTGTGCCCACCTGAAACATTCTTCTTCTATTGACTCAGAAAGCTTTGGGGGTAAAAATTGTGTGAAGCAATGAGCCTATTCAATATTAGACAAAGGGATAAAGCATACAATACTGGAGACATATTTTCCCTTTGCCTATGAAATGTTTCAAGTGAAAACTGCTTCTTTCAACACTGCAGACCTTGTGGGAAATGACCTGTACACTGGATAAGTTGACAGGCACAGTAGGGGATTTCATTACACCTCAGAATTTGACTGGCACAACCAGCTCTCTCTGGCTCTCCGTAACCCCTGGCAAGTGCTTGGAATTGAATCTGTAAATGTTAATCAATATTTCAGGCCTATTAAATAAAGAAAGGCTTTGTGGAAATCAAAGCACTAACGGCTAGCATGGTGCTATACAATGACTTCCAGGTCATCAAAAACCTTGTAGGGAGCAAAAGAGCAAATATTTTAATAAAACAATTACCTCTAGAATTTCAAACCTGCAGAAGAATGTTGCATCTCCAATCCTATCACACTAACTTAATTTTCATTTCAAACAGGTCAGTGAACAGGAGCAACTCAGTACAGATATTTAATGAGTCTTTAAGATGCCATTCTAAATCTTTGGGAAAGTAAAACCCCACCTTGTGTTTAAAATATCTGCAAGCACATCCATTTCTTCTCAAAGATGAAATGGGGCAGAACTGTACACAAAGCCTAAGGGAGCGTCACCATTGATTTCAGTAGATACAGGCACTGACTGAGATTCATGGGTGGGACTGATTTAACACAGCTGTAGACAGCCGCACTATAGGCAGCTGTGGTTGAGCTGGTCACCCGAGGCTCACTTTGGAGAGAAATGAGAACTTCTGGAGTGCAATTTATTTCATGCTAAAGCCAATGTCTAAAATAGGTCAAATTAATTGTACCTTAAAGCCCTCTGGTCTCTGAAGTGATTACAAAGAGAGCCACAGGTAGCCAAAACAACTAAGCGATAGACATCCAAAGTTAGATGAGATGAATCACTACATCCCCACATATCTAGTGGTGCATGGACATAAACCAGACTGCAAAAGGCAAATGACCTTGCGCTACCCTCAGGCAAGTGTGTAAAAGGGTAACATGACAATAAAAGTTAATATTTTCAGCATTTTGAAGTGTTTCCCTGTTATGAAGTTTGAAATGGGTCTATAGGAGTATATATATCTATATCAAACACCCACTGAGTGAAAAATTATTTCTAATTTCCCCTCCGCCCCCAAAACAAAAATCCAGCTGTCCATCTACAAAGTGGTAGCTTGCTGCAGTATGAAGTAGGAGCTCTTGGTTTCTTTAGAATCCCAGTAGATGTGGGAGCTGGATGCTGATATGGACAAGACCAGATACTGCTTGTCAACCTGGTAATATTACCCTGCCTCTGAGAGAGAAAGCAGCCTCCAGTTTGCTTTCTTTGTCTTCAAGAATTTAGGGAGAACCAGGTACTATGACCAAATATCAAGGCAAAATATAACTAATTGCAAGTCCACCAGTTGCTATTGAGCAAACTGTCTCCTGCAAAAGTAAATTCCCATTTCTTGGCAAGGTGACCACCATGAAGTGTTGAAAACAAGTGGAGAAAGTTTCAAATTATTTCAGAATTAGCTTAAAAAATTTGCTATTGAGAATTTTAAGATGGTGACATGGTAGGCTGCTATGTCCATCCCATTCTGAACAGTGAAGAGAAGAGAAGGTTAACATTTCTTTACTACTATTGGATAGAAAGGAAATATAAAAAAAAGGGACACTGCTACTCATGCATTCTGATGCAATGAGAAAAGTAAAGAAACTGGTGACTGCTGGGCAACTTGTGTACCTGCTGGATACCTATGCTATGCTGTCTCTGGTAACAACTTCATAGTAAATTTGATAAGAATTCCCTTGGTTAACTGCATAGTGCTAAAATCCTCATAGGTAGGTCCTATTTATCAGAAAAAAAAATTATTAAATTGAATTTTATGGCATATCGTATTCTGTTCCTGGTGGAACTAAGTATTTTGGTGAATGAGTTTTGCTGATGTTTTTGGAAGGTGGAGAAGCAATGTCAAGACTTGCTCAGAAGGGTCAAAAAAACTCTTCAGTCTATGACTCAACTCAAGCATTGATTTTCTGAACATATGGAAGTGTATCTCTGGCCCTCAGAGATGTTCTACATGCCAGAGGCTTTGGGCCATCTCAGAAGTTGATTGTCCAGAAACAGAGCCAAGACCATTAATAAATGAGACAGGGTTATTCGCAATTGCCGGTCACAACATGGAGCTCATAAGATGTTGCACTGGACACCTGGTCCAGTAGCTCCACCTGAAATGCCATTTGTTCCAGGCCCTGTGTGACAGTACTAATCTGTCCTTGAAGGAATACTAATCTGACCTTGTAGGTGCTGAAGCTGTGGAAAGCTACAGATCCTTGCAAGGATGAGCACATTATGTTAGATCCCTGCAGGTGGGAGGACAATAGCACTCACAGCCTACACATAGCCAAAGGGACAGAAAGAGGTAGAGTGCCACACTCTTCCCTGTCATAGCCTCAGCCTCTAACACTTCTGGTGAAACTTAAGTCCTAATCATTTTCTTTCATTTCATTCTCATGTTCTCTCTCCCTTGTTAAATAAAGCACCTGTTATTTACAGCTCTCATCAGCCTGCTCCCAACCTAATGAGACTGCAGAATGTTTGCCTGCAAACTCCCACTCCTTCTGTCAACTTGATTGTCTGGGGATGCCTTGTGAAGCTATTCATGCTCTATCACCACCTCCTGCTTCCTCACCTTCTTTACCCTCTCCTTAGCTGAGGCATGTGCTTGCCTGTCATCTTCCTTCATGTCATTCCTGCTGGGTTGTGTAAGATACAAAAAGCTACAAAAGTACATTTAATTTACTAGTGTTATAGCACAGGCCTTCCCCCATCATGTTTCAACTATCCCCACTGTAATTTGAGGATGTGTCATATTCTCACAATGACGGAGCAAGTTCTCCCTGCGGTGCTCTGGTTTTCCTTTCTCTTGGGGTCTGGATGAAAGACATGAAGACTGGAAAAGGTAGCTTTAATCTCCAGTAAACATGAAAAGTGTTTGAGGCTGTGCAATCAGACCAGATCATGCAGGTTAGAGTATTAAGAGAATATTCCTTCAAGAGGACAGAGTCATTGATGGTGCCTTATGTGAAGCTGCTTCATGGGAACCAACATAAAATGTTCTTTGAGAACAGCTGTTGATGAAAGTACCAAGAGGTTGGTTACTGAAAAGCTAGCTCTATGACAGGTGGCTGATGCAACGATAAGGACATAAGCTGACCTGTAGTAAGTCATGGACATTGAGGACCAACTAGGAACCTGGGGATGATGTCTGTGAACTATTAGAGACTGACATCCTGTGTGTGGAATCGAGCGCTTACATGCTGGCTATATGGTGACAATCTTACCTACAGAACTCCCTCAAACCCACAAAAACTTTGACATATTCATCGGTACACTCTTCTATGTGGTCTTTGGAAAGATCTGCAATGTGACTGCAAACACCATTACAAAAGAGAAGAGGCTCCAAAGTTGTCATGGATCTGGAATGCTTGAGGTGAACATTTTTAGAGGAGACTGAATAAATGACTGGTAGTGTTGGCACTGAGGTGGTAAGGCTCAAAGAACCAGCTAGCTAAGCCATGAGAATAATAAATAACTGATGTTATTAACCCATCAAATGCTGTTGCAGCACAACAAAACTATTCCCTCAGCATGCTGCACACAACAGTGAGGTCCTTCTACAAACCATTCCTAGACCTGATTGCTCAGCTTTCCTTGCCTGCCTAGTGTTCCTGTTCCTGATTCCCTCCACCCATCTCTCTAGGCCTTCTTACTTGTCCCAAGCTTGCCTTCAAGCCTGACCTGATTCAAGATACTGGCATCAAAATCTGCCTTTCTTCTATTTCCTCCTTTTGCTGTCTACTGCAAAATTGAGAATGTGTAAAGTCGGTACTTTTATTTCTCTTAAGATGTAAGTTTACAAACTTCTATTTTGAGATGCTAGGGAAGGTCTGACATGATCTGAGTATTCCTACAGAAGCAGAATTGCCTGGCCAAGTGAGGTGGAAGTGCCTAACCTAAGGAATATGAGCTGCACAACAGCCTGGATGGAGCACCATTCTTCACAGAACATGGGTTTTACTATGCTTGGATAGCTAAGAAAACAGGCACACAACACCTGTAGGCACCAAAGCATCATTTGTCTTCAAGCGCATGGGTGAGGTGGCATATAGTGCAGAAATGCTGTCAAATTTAGTGGGATGAACTGGGCCTGGCTATCTACATCCCTCCTCAGTTTCAGTTGTGCACGATATTCCTCCTCTCTTCGTGATTCAAACTGTTGAAAGGGGGACTTTGTAAAATAGATACCATTCTCCTTTTCAGGGATGGCTGTGGTACACAAATCATTGATTGCAAAATGTGCCTGCAACACTTAACTGGAGATCTGTTTTTACAAGCATTAGGGTTCAAATTCTGATTCACTTATATCAACAAGGAATAAGATCCCCAAGGTCAGAGTAACAGCTAAGTGACACTGGCATGAGTTTAGTCGAAGAACAGGTTTCTGTGAAGTCTGGGGCTGTGCTAGGCAGGCCTGAAAAACCTGAAATCTCATTTTTGTAGCTGTAAAATGTTTATACAATGCAATGTTTATGGAGAAGAAGGTCTATTGCTGTGTCCATTCCTGATTTCACCATAAACTCTGTCATGTTTGATCTTTGTATAGATCTTGTTGCAAAGTGAATGTTAGCTAATAGGGTGACTGCATAAAAGACTTTCTCTATATTTAGAATTTATAAAACTTTCTGCTGTCTTCAGAAGGATGGTCTATGAAAATGCAGGCTGGAAGGAACAGAGAGGCAAATTAGGCAGCAAAAAACATGTTTCAGCAAGAAATATGGAAAGATGGTGCAAGCCCTGGGAACTCTCTGAGCCCTTTGCAGAGCAGAATCAGTTTCACATATGACACATTCCAAGAATATTCCCAAGGATTTAGTGGTCAGATTTGTCCTTGATTTCATTCTACATTAGCATATGTGAGCCAAAAGGATACTTCTTTTTGTATTTTCCATATCTAGTATCATTTGGGTTTGTTGATAAATTTTTGTTTGTCTTGTCCTCATAGGCCTCAGACAGATGAAAAAAAAATATTCCTACCCTTTTTAGCAGTCTGAATCCTAACATTTACTATTAATTAAATCACATGTTGGTGACCAAAATTTCAGCAGGAAAAGAATCAACTAATTGATACTCAGAGTGTCTCCTGTTCCCAGGCTCTCCAAATAGCATTGCTGGCAGCTTTGTTCATGGCTGTCCCCAGGCCTTTCTCTGTTATTTGGCTTGATCTTCGACAAACATAGAAACATACTTCATAATAGTTACAGCCTCTCAAATCATGGTAAAAGTGGTAATTCAGGGCAGGACCCCAGCCTATTGATACATACTTAAGGGCAATGAGATTTAAAGTAAGTGTTAAGTAGCTAACTGTAAGATATTTCCCCATCTGTACTTTTATACAAATATAAGGGAGAGTAATAACCACAGAATACAATGATATTGCTGCAAAAGATTCATTTTAAAAATAATATCAGAAATATGGGAGTCAGAATAGTTACATGTAATCCACTTTAAAATGTTGAATATTGGGACCGGGACAAGGACTTTATGGATTAAAGCAAGTTATTAAGAAGCTATTTCATCATTATAGGCATAAGCTTCCTTTCTTTAGGAAGACAGATTTTTTTTATTATTTTTGCTTCAGAAGACTGCTGAGTGAAACTCATATAATGACACCAACTGTCAAACTTATCATGTCTCAATTATATTAACACCTTCTTTTGAAGTTCCTAACACGTAAAATGCAATTTACTATAAAAGGTTTCAACACCTACTGAAAGGAATTCAAGAGTAGAGAAATTCTGCATTTCAGCATGCACTTTGGAGAGTTCAGGAGGTTTCTCTGTTGCTGCTTAGAAATCTTGTATGCTGGAGAAATTGGTAGTGTACTCTTCTAACCTAATAACAGAAAAAGAGGGGGGAAAAAAAATCACTGTTTATTTGAGAGGTTTGGAAATGTTCAAATGTAATGTGGAAGATGATCTGAGAGATCAGCAAAGCAGGTCAGTTAGCACACAACCAGCCTCAACTGAAATTTAGTAACAAACCTCGTTTATGTGTGGTTCAGATTCAAAGTCACTCTATGAACTCAGATTCTTCTCTTCCTTTTTTACGCCCTAAACCCAAAAGAACTTTACCAAAATGAAAAGGAAAAATGTCTTTGCAAAGCCTGCACATGAGGGGCAAAATACAATTGAGGGTTTTTTCCTGATTTTTGAAACTTAAACTCTTTTGAGTAGGTTTGTATCACTGTTTGGCTGGAGCTAACATGTAAGGTCTTGTAAACACGTAAAACTTCAGTTTCAACCTTCATGTTACTATACCATTGAACATCATAGCTGAAATGGTAACACGTATGGAGGGTAGTTATTTGGGTATAGGTAATTCCTCTTTGGAAACAAGAAAAAGCTTTATCAGTGTTTTAGTTTCATACCAGTATAACTGATACTAAACACAGTCATAACAGTATCATTATAAACATGACATAATTTCTGATTTACATGTTTCAATAAAGAGCCAGGCCCCTATCTGAAATAAGTTTCTGAGCACAAAATCAATATTTGCAATGTCATAAATTGTTACTTAGATAATTGATAGGAAACTTTTCAAGATTTCTTTTCTTTACCTCCTTTGTATTTCAAAGGCCTGAATTATCCCACATGAATATGTTCCTCTGTCTGCAGCTGACACTCATTTCCTCTTAGGCAAAAACTTTGTGTTATTCCATTTCTGGAAGGTTAATCTTATATTCGACAGGGATGTCTGGTTTTCAGGGAACTGGAAATGCTTAGTATTATAATGGCTTCTTTCAGATTAATTCCAAGTTGGACACCTAAAAACCTACAAAGGTATTCAAATCCTAGAGTAATTTTGGAAATCTTAGCAATAAGCTTTCAACAACAAACTGCACATATCTAGTTTTAGATGTGTGATAGAGCCTTCTTCCAATAGCTTCTACCTGGAAGTCATGACTCTGCAATTGAAGCGGAAGCTCTTTGAAAGCTATTCATCTCCTCCCTAGGTACAAATGAGCTATTTATTTATGACTGAAGAAGTGTTTTCCTGTTCAGCTATCATTTTTTTATAGTTAAGTTATAAATAACTATTGCAACAAAGCCTTAGGCTTCTGAGCTACAGATAAGGCTGAATGCACTTTATGAGAAGCAGAACATCTTTGGACAAAATGCCTAGAACGGTAACAACAAAAATGAGTGGATTATGTAATCTGAACACAAACAAGCCTCTTCCCCCCCTTCGTATCACTGTCCATTGAATTCTGCATCATGCACAAAGCACAGCATGCATTCAAACGAAGCTCTAACGTGTCATTGTCATTACCTTGTGCTGCATTATTTACTACTGCTATGTAAGATTTCTATGGGGAAAATTTCACAGCTGAGAAAGATCTTGTTCTATTGTGAGTAAATGTAAAGTAATTTTTGTTTCCAAAGAACAAAGACAGTAAAACTAACAGGCTAACATTTTCCTGTCCAATTATGCCCATATTTTCCTGTTCACACACCCTTTTCCACAGTTCTTCAAATGAGGAGATCAAGATTAAGACTGCTGAACTGATAGAGGTAAGGTCTGCTTTACATAAAGCCATAATTTTACTCTCCTAAAGAAGCGGCCAGTTCTTTACAAATATTGGGTAACCTTGAGCTCTTAACATAATCCTGTGGTCCGAAGACATGAAGTAATTCATACTGAAAAACAAATCAAAAACCCCCAGCTTTAAAAATTGCCTTTGCTTGTAGATATGTTTCCATGGTTTTGAAGAGTTTCTCTAAATAACAAATTCTGGCCATGTTTCCATATGTGTGCCTCCAAGTTCAACAAATAAGTGTGTATTTAGGCATTAAATAAATGATAAACCATCTCAGAAGTTGCATGAGTACCCTGACTGTTAGAAAGAAGCATGAAGCGGTATTTATTACTTTTGAAATCAGCAGAAATGGATAAATTCTTTTGCCTTTTTTTTCACTGAGCCTTGGCACAAGAAGTTTTAGATAATTGGTGAACAAAACAGTTGCAAGAACTTTTACAATCTACTGATGACCACATAACTTAGGAATGCAATAGATAGAGACGTCATTATGAGCAGACAATGAATAGCAAAGGCAGGAATTAATGACATTTCTGGTAGAGCTTTTCCCTGTTTTGATCACTCCTAGCTTTGTTGCTTCTCTTCCTAATCTGCACTGCAGTGGTATTTCAGTTGGAAAACATCCATTTCCCTACATTACTGTGCCTGAATTTTGGCATCCACAAAAATTTCAATAGAAAATGCATAGTAAATTTAGAGGTATGCAGTTCTGGAAAGCAGATATGGTGAACTAGGGTTATAGGCAGCTAAATTCCCATTTAATTTCATTGAAGGGGACTTGATCTTTTTGTGTAGACATGTGACATAGTCTGTACAGAAAACTAGTAATCTACAAAGATTATGATTTTGGAGAATGGAAGTACAATGGATACCTTTAATAAGAGGTGTAATGGACCTGGTGAACTCGCAAAGTGTCTGCAATATATGATTGACTTGTACATAGTTCAGGAAGATGGTTAGGACATGAGCCATTTAGCAGCACCGTGAGAGCTGAGTGAGATATATCACAAATTTCTACTACCAGTAGGATGTTCTGGGATGTCATCCAGACACAATTTCTAGGAGGGAAGGTAGTATCTGCCTGGCATGTACCTTTAGTTCAGATGGTTACTAAGTTGATCGTTACCTTTCCATGGTTGGGGGATGGCTTTACATTGGTTGCTGAGCTCTATATTGTCCCACTTTTGGTGAACCTGAACTAGTTAAGTGACAAAGATCTATTTGACCTGTAATCACAAGAGCAATAACCTGTATTGCTATGACAATACTGTGATATATGTGCTTTGCAAAAGGCCCTAATCTCAGGTGATTTGGTCTCTGGTTTTTCCTTTTCCCAGCTGGGATGGTTGAGTTGTTTGTAGGGCATCCATGATAGTGTTTTCTAGGCTTTTTCGCCAGGGAAATAAAAGACAGAATTCTGACAGCACATGCTCAAAACACTGTGCAGACGTTAATTAACAAGCGAGAGATGATGAACAAGTGGTGAAAAGTTTCGACGCTTCTGTCTCGCCTTGAAAACCTGAGCGGAATGGCCCATGCTTCTATGGACCAGCCAACTATAAATGCCAACCGGGAACAGCATGACAGTGTTCAGACTCAAAGTCTGCAGTCAAACTGTCAGTGGCATCTAATTAGCGGAGTTCTAGATCAAGAATAAAATGTGTTTGACTCTTTATAAATATGATGTGTAAAAATGTTACATAATGACATGCTGCTGCTCTACATCCCCCTTAATGTTTTGACAAGGGGCGTCAAGTGGTGAAAAACTGCAAAATGCCAAAGTATTTCAGCGACTGCGTGCTAGGGGCTGAATTCTCCATTTCAATTTCTTAAGCACCAAGGTCCAGAAATGGGCCAGGCTCTGGGGATAACTGAAGGTTGTTCAGTTTATGTAAATATGTATACAGTCAACTGATTCTGTATGTGAAATGTTATATAACTAACATTAATTACAACACTTAAACTAAACAGCGTATCAAATAATCGGACTCTCACCACTGATCTGCAATACACCACGTATTTAAGATGTAGAGGTAAGACGTAATTGTACTACCACTCTTTAAGTCGATAAAGTGGATTGATTGTAGTCATGGGGTAGAGTGTGAAGGATGCACTCGACCTCTTAACCAAACTAGCAGCAGTTTGGTACAGGCTCCAAAGGAGGTAAAGGCCTGAGCCATGGCCGGGCCAAGAACTCCTCTGGTTCCTATCTGTTCTCTGAGAACCCACAAAGGAGCCAAGTGGCACAGAGAACATCAATACATATGAGCTTGGAACACGCATCATGCAATTGACATGGCTGGTGGCTTTTCCAAGACTTATTTATCAAGGAACAAAGAAAGTTGTGGGTACAAGGAGCCTCATGCATACCTTTCCTATCGCATGTAATTTAACTACAAGCCAACCATTTCATCCTATAAATAAGACAGCCTAAGTGAGCCTTCTTGGAGCTCTCCCTGCTAGGCAGCATGACTGCATGGTGGTGATCTCCCCTTGAGCTGGGACACCTCTCAAGGTTGCTCCTTGAGGCAGAGAGACCTTTTACAAACAGCAGATCTTTGGTAAGCAACCGATATCGCACATAACCTTGTAGTATGGAAACTTTGATTTTGTCTTGGTAACTTTGCATCCTGAAATGATAAATTTTGCATATATAATGCCTTAGACATAAAGTGTTGTCCAAGTCTGAGACAAAGATTGGACCTAGCTACATCTAAGCTCCATCAAGAGTTTAGAAAGCAAGCAGGTATACTCTGAACCTCGTGACTCAATGGGAGGGTCCTCTGTACCCTTTTGTACCCCTGGTCTCTCTGTGAATCATTCTAACTCAAGTGTAACTCAATTTTCCTTTGTATGTTTCTTCCATGCAGTAATTAATACAGTGAATCTTGCCATCGAACTTTGTTAAGTCGCACTTTTACAGCCTCATATTAAAACCACTTTTGCTAATACCTTTGATGGTGATTTTTTTAAGCGATCTAAATCACTCATTCGTGACAAATTGGCAGAGCTGGCAAGATCCTAAATCAGGATTCATGACAAATTGGCGAATATTATAGTTTTTATCATTTTATAGTTGTTAGAATTCTTTTCTTTTAACAGAAATTGGAATATGTATAACATGTTAGAGAGCAGATTGCTGGAAGAGAAAGTGTGGTCTCCTGACAGAGGCAGTTGAAATCCCTCTGTGGGGGCCCCATGTCCAGAGCTACTTCTAAAGGGCACCCTCTGAATTCCTAGGCATGTTGTTTAAACCAAAATTCCTACTGGTGGCTATTAAATGGGTGTTTCACACTTTGTGGGTGCTTGGCATGGGATCTGCGGGTCATCTGCTTTGAAGAAATCAAAGAACTCACATGCAAAATTGATCAGGCTCATTCCTTCAAGAAAACAATAAAATGGTGGAAACAGATACACTTACTAGTGGGCTTGTTTTTATTCCCGTAAAAAATTGAGCCTTGCATAACACACTGGTAAATGGGAGTCTGGAGCTACCCCCATGAACTTTGGGCACTATTAGAGTTAGAATCATAGTTTCCTTATGCTCTAGTGGTAGCTGAAACAGAGAGGTACCCAGTTAAAATCTGGGTTGTTCTGCAAAGATCTTGCTTCTTTCCACTGACAATAGATCAAATCCGAAATTATTAGGCTGTTGACTTAGGTACCAGAATTATGCAACTAAAATAAGTGGGGTAAAACCAGGTCAGCCATTGTCTCCCCTTCTTCTCTGAAATGGGAGTAATATAATCTCTTTGTCTAACAGAAGTTTTATGTACAAAAATTCAATATTCTTTGTGAAATCCATGGATGTTACAAAAGACAAGCAGCATGGAAATGCTGGGAAGAAATCAATCATTCTGTCTTCAGAGCAAAGTCTGAATATTGTACAGTAAATAAAGCTTGAGAACATTGAATGAAATCGAAAAACAAAGTATTGCCTTGCTGTTCATTAATAGTGGACTGTCCAGCCTGTTCTCTAAACGAGGCTGGGACCTTGTAGAAAAGTAATATGCAGTCATTTAGTTAAAATAAAAGAGACAGGAGGGGCAAGCAGACTTTTTCCCTAAGGTTTAAAGAACTGGCTTTTTAAGCATGAATTCAGTTAGAAGATTTTTTGTATGATTATTCGTTTGTGCAATATATAAATTTATTTTTCCTATGATTATATTTAGTCATCATGAAATACTTTCTGGTGATTTGTTGAAAAATATAACTGATGCAAGAATATTAATATATTAGTAAGTTAGATATTAAAGAGGCATACCAACCCTAAGATGCAGGTTGCTATGTATACGGAATATAAATGACAGCTAATGTAGTACAAAAGTGCAGAACAACTAACTAAAATTACCTAACTGCTACAAACAGGTCTCCACAGCTATAAAGCAAAGATCTGAATCTTATCTCATTTACACGAGTTTTATGCTTAGGGAGCTCCTAATTTACACAGATGTCAGAGAAAAGAGAATCAGCCCAATTATAGTCTGAATTTATTGTGCCATCACATTAGCCAATTTAGCTATTTCAGTGATGACCACGTCATTAACATTTTTTCAGGACAGCGATAACTGAGTCATTTTTATTGCTGTAATTAATATTGATGGCAATGAAACAAGCAATATAGGTACTTGACTCATATGTATTGCAGATAAGTATTGCAAATGTAAGTAACTTTCTGATCATTTTTTCTTGTTATTGTTAGTTATACAAGCTCATACTTGCCATAGTTATTTCAGGTAATTCTATATAATTTATGCTGAAATATTAAAAAAAAATTCTCAAAATAAATTTCAGCCATAAAACAAAAATCTTTCATGAGTCACAGACAAGTAACCCTGTCATCTGTCTTAGATAAAACATTTAGCTATCAGAGATTCAGTGGTCCCTAAGGAATCTTATGATAGAATAACAGAAATATAAAGAAGGAAAAATATCCCAAACATTCATTTTGGGATAATCCCCAAAGAAAAAAAATCCTTCACCAGCAAAATATTCTCTAGTAGAAGAATGGAGCAAATGAAGGGTGTGCTTTTGTATTATTCTAAAAATAAAGGAAGTTGGGAGAAGACTTTAGTGGTGATAATTTACTTTTATAACATAAATCATAGATCATCTGTACCTTACTTCTTTTGTCTCTCACAGAAAAGAGAGAGACTTTTTAGGATATATTGTAAAGCTTATTATTTCTCTCACAGATTTGAAGTAAATATGCAGTTGCATGATTTAAAATATGATAGAAAAATCCGTGATTTAGAGATGAAAAAAGTTTTTTTCAAGTAGGTCATCATGCCAGTTTCCATGGCATTACAGAATTGCCCAATAGAGTCTATAAGGGAAGACAATACTTTATCTAAGTCAGAATTAAATAGCCCAGATGCTTACTCACCAACACATGTGTGCATTCATAAACATATGCAAATTGTCAATTTATGACCTGTTTAAACTACTTCCCATTCAGATCCATTGGTTCCTGCCCTTAATACGACTCTCATTTCTTTCACTCTAAGAGCTTCCTCCAGCTTCCAGTAGTGATAACTGGCAAGTGTTTCCCATGGGAAAATATTGTAAAAGATTTCAGAGAGTATATTTTAATAATATTAAAAATATGGGCCTGATCCTCAGCTGATGAAGATGGACATGGCTGCAAGGAAAGTCAGTTTGTTACATCATTTTATATCAGCCAAGGCTCAGAAACTAAAACCTAGTTTTTGCAAGAGGCTCTGCAAAGAGAAAGATCTTTTTAACCATAGATGGCCAATGCCTAATTTGATGAAACAGAGGAATCAATTTTTTCTGGTGAGATAACTCCCCTATAAATCCTGAAAGATGCTTATAAGACATTAGTTTCCTTGTACATGTTTATTTCCCTTTCATATACTGACAACTGGTTATTTTAAAGTCGAAATTCAAGTATTTTGAGAAGAAAATTTGTAAACCCCTCTGCATTCTCTGCTTTACTTTCCTTTTAAATAAACACTAAGTATAAAAAATATTTGGAACCATAATTCTCTAGCAAAAGAGCAAGCATTAGTATCAATGATTTAACCAGCACTGAGCTATTAAACTGGAATTTGGAGAGGGAAGTAAATCCACCACCCCTATTTATAGGAAAATTCCAGGATAAATGTCTTTTACATTTTAAAATTATTTCTGCATTTTTCATACTTTACCTTTTACTATCCTGGACCAACTTTTTACAACAGAGGAGAATTTATTCACTTAATTTCCAGTGGAACTGAAACCATCTGGGTTTGTTTTAAAATTTGTTAGGATGCCCACAAAGTGTTGCAGTGTTGCAATTCCAGTTTAATGTAAAATGTAAAAACTTTCCCCTAGTCTGGAATGAATTAGATGTGTTGCTCTCAGATGATCTATGCTCTCTGAAAATCTGTCCCTGCTTTTTTTTTTTTTTTCTTTGCTTATTGGCTTTGTTTTCTTCTGCAGTCTTAAATGGTAAGGCAAACAAAACTGGTGGGGAAAGAACCAGGCACAGCAAGGTCACGTTACAAGGCCAATGACAAAATCAGTATTAAAACTCTTAAGCTAAAATGGGAAAAAGTAGACATTTCCAGAGACGCGTTTAAAATTAGTAAAAATTTTGCATCAAAAAAGGCTAAAAAAAAATCACTGTTTTAGATGCCAAGTTTCAGAGTTCACCTATTTTTCATCTAAGATTATGCTTATCATTTACTTTATTTCCAATCTACCAGACTGTCTCCCCAAGTGGTTCAGAATGGCATAATGCTTTAAAATGTACATAATGTTTTATCTATATATGATTTAAATAAAATTATGACCATTACAAATGATCCAGCTGCTATAACAGGGTTTTATGTTTGTCATAAATTTTTAACACGTAAGAAAATGAATCAAAATGTATCTCCCCAATGGTCATTAAATAATAACTCTACATTACCTATCATACTTAGGTATCCTATTTTAAAACTTTGTGAAGAAAAGGGACGTAATTAGGTTGATGGATATTTTTGATAGGGGAATAGTAATGCCTTTTTCAATGATAATGCAAAAGGATGAAATTCCATCTAGTCATTCTGCTGACTTTTATTATTCAGGCATTACACAAAATGCAGTTTGGGGAAATGAACTGAAGGATACTCAACTGAATATTTGGAGAAAAAAGAGTAATCAATGTGGCGACAAGAGGTAAAGACATGCCTGATGCCTCAAATGCTTTCCCATGCTGAGGTGAAGAGAAAGGTAAACAGAGCCTGGAAATAAAGTGATGGAGGAGTATACACTCTCTCTCTACTCGCTAACCGCGCTGAAGACCTGTTTATAAGCCAATTTTAAGGAATGTGATTTCAGAGCAGCGTGAGTTTCACTACTGTCTTAATATCCTTTAAGCTGTATAGAAAAGACTGGAACAAGGCGGGATTCATTTAATCTAACAGTGATACTTAATGTTTCAGTCAGTAGGTTGGATGGCCACATTTCATTAAATCTCTTTGAAAACCCTTCTAATTTCGATGGGTCCCAAATATCCCCCTTGTAAAACAGGAAAATACTCACCTGTTTACAGTAGGATAACTTCATGAGGGCTTCTATGGTATTCAAATGTGGCAATACGGGGCCTCATCTGAAAATGCAGCTTGACTTGTGATGCTTGCAGGGTTGGATAAAGTGAGCTAAGCACAGTGTCACTATGCTCAGAGACTGTGCATTTTCCAAAATGTTTAGGGTGAAACCCATTGCTCATCCTCATCTGACAGATGTCAAAGGAATTCACAGAATCATAGAATCATAGAATGGTTTGGGTTGGAAGGGACTTTTGAAGATCATCTAGTCCAACCCCCCTGCCATGGGCAGGGATGTCTTCCAATAGAACAGGTTGCTCAAAGCCCCATCCAACCTGACCTTGAACACTTCCAATGATGGGGCACCCACAACTTCTCTGAGCAACCTGTTCCAGTGTCTCACTGCCCTCATCGTAAAATATTAAAATATTTCCTCCTTATATTCAATCTAAGTGTACCTTCTTTCAGTTTAAAACCATTGCCCCTTGTCCTATCACTACAGGCCTTGGTAAAAAGCCTCCCTCTGTCATAAGCCCCTTTTAAGTACTAAAAGGCTGCAATAAGGTATCCCCAGAGCCTTCTCTTCTCCAGGCTGAACAACCCCAACTCTCTCAGCCTTTCTTCATAGAAGAAGTGTTCCATCCCTCTGAACATTTTTGTGGCCCTCTGGACCCACTCCAATAGGTCCATGTCTTTCTTGTGCTGGGGACACCAGAGCTGGATGCATTACTCCAGGTGGGGTCTCACCAGAATGGAGTAGAGGGGCAGAATCACCTCCCCCGACCTGCTGGCCACACTTTTTTTGGTGCAGCCGAGGTTACAATTGGCTTTCTGTGCTGCAAGCGCACTTTGCTGGCTCATGTCCAATTTTTTCATCCACCAGTGCCCCCAAGTCCTTCTCCACAGGCCTGCTCTCAATCAATTCATCCCCAGTCTGTATTGATATTGGAGATTGCCCTGACCCAGGTGCAGGACCTTGCACTTAGCCTTACTGAACTGCATGAGGTTCACATGGACCCACTTCTCAAGCCTATCAACGTCCCTCTGGATGGCATCCCTTCCTTCTAGCAAATCAGCTGCACCACTCAGCTTGGTCTCATCAGCAAACTTGCTGAAGGTGCACTATCTATGTTATTGATGAAGGTATTATTACCAATTACCAATAAATAGCATTGGTCCCAGTATGGATCCTTGAGAGACACCACTCATTGCTGGTTTCCACTTGGACATTGAGCCATTGACTGTAACTCTTTGGACATGGCCATCCAGCCAATTACTTATCCATTTAACAGTCCATATCCATCAAACCCATATGTCTCCAATTTAGCTGCCAGAATGTTGTGGGGGACAATATCAAAGGCCTTACAGATGTCCAGGTAGATGACATCTGTAGCTCTTCTCTTGTCCAGTGATGCAGTCACTCCATTGTAGAAGGCCACTGGATTAGTCAGGTACGATTTGCCCTTGTTGAAGCCATGTTAGCTGTCTCTAATCATCTCCTTGTCTTCCATATGTTTTGACACATCTTCCAGGAGGATCTGTTCCATGATCTTACTGGGCAGGGAGGTGAGGAGAGGTTAGGTGAGGCTGGGTCTCTTTCACTGGGTATCTTCCTGTATTTGCATAGGCATCTGCACCTGTGAAAGCTGGGGATAAAATGCAGTTGTTCTGTATAGAGAGCATGTTATACATAGGATCACTGATAGAAACGGCAGCTCAATTCACTGAGCAATGGAGGATCCAGCCAGTTAAGTGTTCACTGAGTTTCTCATAACACCTAAACATCTGCTTAGGCATGTTTTCATCTTTAGTGAGTGCACGGAGTGAAGAACTGAGTCAAAATACAAACAGTGAATTTTACAATATTTTTATGTTTTAAGTAACTCAGTGAATTGATTTTCACACGAATTATATATTGTTCTAAATTAAGTAGAAAGAAAAAAACCACATCAGTTATGTGCAGGAGAATGCGTAAATTACCCAGTTGCAAAAATAATCTTGCCCTAACATTTCACTGCTGAAATTAGCAGGAGATTTTCTGCCATCATCATTGTGAAGCCAGCCAGAACTTTTGAAATTCCCATCCTGAAAGTTAGAGAGGCTGGGCCAGCAAGGTAATTTTTTAAAGACATATCTAGATGACGAGATGTAGGAGTCATCTAGTGTTTAAAAGCTTGCCATCTAAGACTGAGCAGGTCTCTTTGCAGTCAGTGGAGAGAAATAGGCATCCAAGGGACATTTCAGCTTAAAACAGGGAACTAAGGTCAGATGAATCACCCTTGGAAGCATCTGTTCCATTAATTGACTACGAATGAACACCCTGCCTACATTGAGTAGTTCAGATTTTAGTACCTAATTTTTAAATGCCTAAAATTTAGTGCAATGTATTCCACCCTCACAGACAAAGATTTATTAAAAAAAAAAAGCCTTAATGTCTTCTTATAGTAGTTATATATCTTTGTAAATGGAACAAAGATGGATTTGAAAATTGTACTTGGTTTCTCAGAATCAAAAGAACTGAAAAGCTTCACTCAAAGCCATCAGTCTTTTTTGGTGCTTTATTCATTTAGATAACAGACGAGAAATTATTCTAGAGAGGCATCAAATGAAATTTAAGAAAGTAATGTCCTAAAATGCAAGAGTGCGCAACATGAGACACTGGGCAAATTTTTACTCTCAGGGGCAGAAAAAAGTAAAACAGGAAAATGTGTGTCTTCATTAAACACTTTCATACCCACCCAGTGGAAACCCTGAAATTACTAAATTAGGGCATATGTGCTGGAATTAGATACAAGATACCAAACCTTATAGGACTGTTACTATGATAGCTTTGAAAACCAAGGCTAATTTATATTTTGTAGATTTTTAAAGGTCAGGTTGTCTGCTATACAATTCAAATAATTGTTTTCAGAGATTCCTCATTCTAGGTTAACACACTGTGAGGAAAATTTTTAACACATTGAAAGGTCCTGTAAAAATTACTAGAAAATAATAATAGAAAAATTTCTATAGCGGTTTCTCGTGAGACAAAATTTAACAATGAATAATTATGCCTTTTTCTGGAAAAAATCTGTAGAATTGTTCCAAGTAGCTGTACAGTGATTTTTTTCAAGCTTACTTTCTGATATTTTCTGTGATTCTTGATGACTGAACATTTATTAAATTATTATTAAAAAGTTTTTTTCTAAGGCAAATTGCAGATATTATAAATTAATTAATTGGAATTAATAGATAAGTGTGATTTTCATAATCAAAGTTGAAGTCGCCAGAAAGTTTCTCAGAAATTCCCCTCAAAGTTCAGAACTCCAGTTCGCATGTTGATTTCTCATGGCCTATAAATATCGCTTGCTTTCCATATGACAGCAGTTGTGAACCCACTCCAATTAGGCACACTTTTGAGGTCATATGCTTGAACTTGGTTAAACAAATGTTGTATTTTCTTGGAAAGTGAGCTTAAACCTGTTCTTAGCAGGCAGCTGAAGATTCACTGACAAGGTGGTCCATGGTGGGAGCTCACTGTAAGCCATAAGTCCTCTCCACATGAGATGTCTTTTGGTATGGCCAAGCGAGGAAAATATGCTGATAAGTGTAACCTCATAAGACATGTTAGATGACCCAAAATTCAGCAGTTTGTATAAGGTCTCCATTTTTTTTTTTGGTAATCCATAAAGGGTGAAAATCTAATACAAAGCATACTTACAAAACATGACCTTTATCGAAAATGCAGAGGTCCGTATTTCAATCCTCAGTGTTATCCAGACTGGTAGTTTCATATCGACACTTAAAGAGGGTGTTGTGGTTTAGCCCCAGTCAGCAACTGAGCACCACGCAGCTGCTCGCTCACCCTCCCCCCCGGTGGGGTAGGGGAAAGAATCTGAAGAGCAAAAGTAAGAAAACTCGTAGGTTGAGATAAGAACAGCTAAATAATTGAAAAGAATATAATAATAATAATAATAATAATAATAATAATAATAATAATAAAAACAAGTGATGCAACCACTCACCGTCCACCGGCCAACACCCAGCCAGTCCCTGAGCAGTGATCACTGCTCCCCAGCCAACTCCCCCTAATTTATATACTGAGCATGACGTCATATGGTACAGAATAGACCCTTGGCCAGGTTGGCTGTGCCCCCTCCCAGCTTCTTGTGCATGTGGCAGAGCATGGGGAGCTGAAAAGTCCTTGACTAGAGTAAGGATTACTGAGCAACAACTAAGACATCAGCGTGTTATCAACGTTATTCCCATACTAAATCCAAAACACAACGCTATAGCAGCTACTGGAAAGAACTTGTGGTAAGGACTCCAAATAGCAGATTTCCGTCTCTGGTGCTTTCCTACAATATGACAGGACCCATCAGTGAACAGGGCATATCGCTTCTCGTTTTCTGGTAGTTTATTATACAGTGGGGCCTCCTCAGCACGTGTCACCTCCTCCTCTGGTGATATTCTGAAATCTTTGCCTTCTAGCCAGTCCATGATCACTTCCAAGATTCCTGGACAATTAGGGTTTCCTATTCGAGCCCATTGTGTGATCAGTGTGACCCACTTACTCCACATAGCATCAGTTGCACGATGTGTAGAGGGGACCCTCCCTTTGAACGTCCAGCCCAGCACTGGCGGCCAAGAGCTGTGCTTCAGTACCAACCACTTCCAAAGCAGCTCGAACCCCTTCATATGCTGCCAATATCTCTTTTTCAGTTGGAGTGTAGCGGGCCTCGCATCCTCTGTATCCCCAACTCCAAAACCCTAGGGGTCGACCTCGAGCCTCCCCTGGTGCTTTCTGCCAGAGGCTCCAGGTAGGGCCATTCTCCCTGGCTGTGGTGTAGAGCACATTTTTTACATCTTGTCCTGCCTGGACAGGCCCAAGGGCTACTGCATGAACTACCTCCTGTTTAATTTGTTCAAAGGCTTGTCGTTGCTCAGGGCCCCATTTGAAATTGTTCTTCTTCCGGGTCACTTGATAGAGAGGGCTTACGATCAGACTGTAATTTGGAATATGCATTCTCCAAAAACCCACAACGCCTAAGAAAGCTTGTGTTTCCTTTTTGTTAGTTGGTGGAGACATGGCTGTTATTTTGTTGATCACATCCATTGGGATCTGACGACGTCCATCTTGCCATTTTATTCCTAAAAACTGGATCTCCTGTGCAGTTCCCTTGACCTTACTTTGTTTTATGGCAAAACCAGCTTTCAGGAGGATTTGGACTATTTTCTTCCCTTTCTTAAAAAATTCTTCAGCTGTATTGCCCCACACAATGAGGTCATCAATGTATTGCAGGTGTTCTGGAGCTTCACCCAGTTCCAATGCAGTCTGGATCAGTCTACAGCAAATGGTAGGGCTGTGTCTCCTCCCCTGGGGCAATTGATTACAAGTATAATGAACGACCCTCCAACTGAAAACAAACTGTGGCCTGCACTCTGCTGCCAAAGGGATTGAGAAGAACTCATTAGCGATATCACTTGTAGCATACCATTTGGCTGGTTTTGACTCCAGTTTGTATTAAAGTTCCAGCATGTCCGGCACGGCAGCACTCAACGGCACCTTGACTTCATTCAGGCCACGACAGTCTACTGCCATTCTCCACTCTCCCTTAGACTGTTGCATTGGCCATCTGGGACTGTTAAAGGGTGAGTGAGTCTTACTGATCACTCCTTGGATCTCCAGCCGATGAATCAGCTTACGGATAGGAATCAGGGAGTCTCGGTGAGATATTGCCGCTGGTGCACTGTTGTGGTGGCGATGGGCACCTGTTGTTCTTTGACCCTCAGCAGCGCCACAACAGAAGGGTCCTCCGAAAGACCGGTCAAGGTGGACAGCCATTTAATTTCCTCTGTCTCCAAGGCAGCTATACCAAAAGCCCACCAGTACCCTTTTGGGTCCTTGAAATACCCTCTCCTGAGGTAGCCTATACCAAGGATGCACGGAGCCCCTGGGCCAGTCACAACGGGGTGCTTTTGCCACTCATTCCCAGTTAGGCTCACTTCGGCCTCCAATACAGCCAGCTGTTGGGATCCCCCTGTCACTCCAGAAATACAGATGGGTTCTGTCTCTTTATAGCTTGATGGCATTAGGGTACACTGTGCACCAGTGTCCACTAGAGCCTTATACTCCTGTGGGTCTGATGTTCCAGGCCATAGAAAACACACAGTCCAGTAAACCCAGTTGTCCCTTTCCTCCACCTGGCTGGAGGCAGGGCCCCTCAAGTCCTGATCATAGTATTCATTACCCACTTCTTGTACATACGAGTCAGGTAAAACCTCAGGGTGCCCTGTGATGTGTACCCTTTATATCCTCTCTCTTGAGCAGAAGAACACTGACTCCTAATAGCTGAGATACTGGTCCATACAGGTGGGGAGTAGGACATATCTTCCTTGAATCATTGGAACTCCCAGGACAGTTTCTCCACAGCTGAGATGAGGGAGGAAGAGAGACTTTCTTTGTATTGCCGGAGTTGGCCAGCTAATTCACCTACCATTGGTCCCTCTTCATCTTTCCAGGTCAGTATTGCCAATGAGTTGGCATATGATGCTGGTGCACTCCGTACCAGTTTCTGCCACATGGGTTGTGTGCACTTGACTTCTTCTGGATCTTTGGATAACTGCTTGTTGTCCAGGTCATCATAAATCATCTCCACAATGGCCAGTTCCCTCAGGTACTGGATACCTCTCTCCATGGTGGTCTACTTGCCTGGGTGACATATAACATCTTCCTTGAAGGGGTACCTTTCCTTCATGCCTAACAGGAGTCGCCTCCAGAGGTTGAGGGCTTGTGGCCCTTTTCCAATCGCTTTGTCAATACGCCCTTCCCTAGAAAGGGATCCCAGCTGTTTGGTTTCCCCACCCTCTAATTCCAGGCTACTGGCCCCATCATCCTAGCATCGGAGCAGCCAGGTAACAATGTGCTTGCCTGGATGATGGCTGAAATCTTTTTGCATATCTTGCAGCTCACTCAGGGCTTTGGTCTCATTAACAAGTTCTTCCTCTTCCTCCTCCTCTCATTGTGATGGTCCTGCTTTTTCACCATCCCTTCCTAAATGAGCTGACTTTTGCTTCCAAGATTTCTTCTTGTGTATAGGGGTGACTGATACCAGCATGGGTTGGTTCCCTAGTTCAGCTGCAGTACCTGTCACGGGGATTGGAGTAACCATAGTATCTGTCACCAGGGTTGGAGTAGCCACAGTGCCTGTAGCAGGGGCTGGTGTAACTGCAGTGCCTGTCACTTTGTCGTCAGATCCAGAGACCTTCTCTTCCCCTTGAGGGTACTGAATAGTGTTGAACAGGGCTTGGTAGGCATGGGCCAGGCCCCAGCATGTTGCAGTGATTTGTGTCTCTCTGGAATTGCCAGTATGACAGCATACTTTTTTTCAAATAGTCTACTGATGTCTCAGGATTCTGCATTTGTTCAGGGGTGAAGTTCCAAAACAGTGGAGGTGCCCACTGTCCTGGGTACTTGCCCATACTATCCCACACACCCTGCCACTCATAACTACCCAGCCTTGGGGCAGATCTCTGGGTGGTATTCTTAAATATTTGTTTAACCTTAAACAAGGCCTGAAACACATTCAGGAGACATAGAAATAGGAACATGCTGGAAACGGATAGTTTCCATGAGATGGCTCCTGAATTATGGGGATGACAGCAATGCTGAGTACAATCTCACGACCAAGAATTTTATCATACCATAAGCCAATGTTACAGCAAAGTGATAATGTTAATCCAACTCCCAGAGGTGATAAACAGCACCGCAGGGAGTGTATATGGCAAGCAAGGTATTACATAACACAACTCTGAGAACAAGCACCACAATTCTGAGAGCAAATGAATCAACATTGTGACCAGCGACTATTAAACTAATATAATGAATGCTTATCACAATGCAAATTTGTTTTAACACACTCTGGTCAGATCTGTTGTTATCTCAACCCTTCGAGCCCCACGTTGGGCACCAAAACGGACTGTTGTGCTTTAGCCCCAGTTGGCAACTAAAGACCACACAGCTGCTCGTTCACCCCCCACCCCAGGTGGGATGGGGGAAAGAATCTGAAGAGCAAAACTTGTGGGTTGAGATAAGAACACTTTAATAATTGAAATAAAATATAATAACAACAACAACAATAATAATAACAATAATAATAATGATAATAAATTGTAATGAAAAGGAAAACAATGAGAGAGAGAGAGAGAGGAACAAAACCCAGCAAAAACCCAAGTCATGCAACCACTCACCACCCACCCACCAACACCCAGCCAGTCCCTGAGCAATGATCGCTGCTTCCCAGCCAACTCCGCCCAGTTTCTATACTGAGCCTGACGTCATATGGTATGGAACAGCCCTTTGGCCAGTTTGGCTGTGGCCCCTCCCGGCTTCTTGTGCACCTGGCAGAGCATGGGGAGCTGAAAAGTCCTTAACTAGTGTAAGCATTAGTTAGCAACAACTGAAAGATCAGTGGTTGTCAACACTATTCTCATACTAAATCCAAAACACAGCACTATAGCAGCTACTGGAAAGAAAATTATCCCAGGCGAAACCAGGACAGTATGTAAGAGTTAATCCTAGGGTGCCTTCCTAGCTAAATAAAATCCATGATTTGTGGCCAGGAATTTCTGAGTTTAAAATCTGCTGAAAAGTTGATGAAGTTCTAGTACTTAGAGTCTGCTTAACCCAAGATACAAGGTTTATATAACTGTCCTGCTTTCTGTACTCGTCTAATACCTTTAAAACCCATTGGCCAATTTGACAGGCTGGTGAGGTCTCAAAATATGAAATTCCACGAACATCAGATAGAGAAGAAGGGCTTCATTTCAGCAAAAGTACAAATTCAGCAGTTATCATTTTATGTCCAACCTGTTGAGCTATTAAGGGGTCAACAGCACCATCCTGGCATGAACGGTCCTTGCTTGGAGGGATGGTGGAGGACTTTGGACACGTGGGGACCTTGGTGGTACTTCAGGAAAGAAGTTATACTGCAATGACTCTACACCATATTATGATGTGGAGAAGTGGAGAGCGGTAGGACACCAAATTGCAGGGAAGCAAGCCTCATTAGTTCCCACTGTACAAAGAACAGCTTGTTTTACATTGAGAGAGTTACGGAGGAAAAAGCTTGGGCTTTGTAGTGCAGGATTATTAGCAATGGACTAACATATGTAGACCCAATTTTATTTTCAGTTCCACTGATGTGCTTAGCGTGCTTCTAATTTGGAGCAGAACAACTAATATTTGAGTCTGAGCTTCTTTGGGTTCATAAGAAAAAGGACAGCAATTTTTTTCTGTATTTTCTTATTCAGTAGATTCTAATTATGACTCTCGACTACCTTGTAATGAAGTCCATGCAAATCTCCAGAACAACCTTACCAGTGGAGTAATACGGAGCTTTAATTTTTGTATACTTTCTTTGAGATTTAGAGTTACTTTGGGGATTTTTTTTACCCTTCCCCATTAAGTCTTTATACATAAGTATGTACAACTAAATGTTTAAACAAACCCTACATTTAATACTTTGAAAGCATTTTGGAACTCATTCTTTTAATGATAAACAGCTGAAAATGAGGAAAACCATAATGATTTAGCTTGGACACAATTTGAAAGGAAAAAAAAAATCAAAGTCAGACTATGTTCAGTAAATTCACAGTGCTTGTTTCCTTCAGCTATACTTTGGCATGCTCGCTCACTGACTTTGAATTCGAAAAGCTGGATTGGAGTTTCAAGTCTTTGGGGAGCTTGTCTGTATTTGAAAATGTTGTATTGTTCCTAGCAATAATCATAATGGCACTTTGCTCTTGTATACCATAGAGCATTGCATATTGCTGTAGATACCTGAACTAATTACTCCTCTCTGTAATCCTGTGCAAAGTTTCTGACTCTTTGGGTTTTGACGACATTTCCTCTAGTCTTACCGTCACAAACAGAACTAGTGGGGAACACATGAGAAGGCATTTTTCCACTGAAATAATTGATTATATATAAAAAATGGAAGTTAATATCAGCATTGGTATTCCTTTCATCACTCATTCTTCAGTGCTAACATTCAGCAACAATAAAAATATTCCTTTTAAACCCAAAGTACATTAAAAAGCAAGCAGGTAAATATCATATGTTCTTTACAATTTCATAAAATTATTTTTCATTCATTTGTTCAGGAAGCAGATTTTTTGGTCACAATTAGGCTGTACTCTCCCTCCTGACATGGTCTGTGGCAATAACAGCGTTGACTATGATCACTGCCTCAGAAACATTTTTATTACAAACAAACATTCACTAGTACAAATTAGATTTAATTAAACTGAAAATTAACACCAAAGAAAAAGGACACACTCCCAACATGAGCATCAGACTCAGTCTGATTCCTCACATGTATTTTTTTATTAGACATGTGTCAAGTTGAGGAGACTTGAAATTCAGCAATGCAAGTGCAGACTTTAAACCCCACTAGATCTGTGAAAATACTTGTGATTAAGCACTAAACTGGATGCTCTGGATACCTAGGTGTGACTCCCAGGTCTATCATTAGTTTTTAGTCATTCAATGGATCATTTGGTTTTCAGGTCACCTGCAGGGAATAAATAGGTCTCCATAAATATTTAGATCTTTGAAAATCCACTGGCATCTATGTTTTCACTAAATAATTCCCAGCATGCCTGGCAGTCTCTATGCCGTCCCCAAAGCTGCCACCACTTTGGCAGGGCTCAGCATATGATTGCCAGGTCTGCCCAGAACCCATCAACAAAGCTTTCCTCCATCTTACATCCCTTGGGGGCCCAATGTGATGAGCACACTCAGCACATGTCTAACACAATGAAAACACTGATCTTCAGCATAAACCAGAGCAGATGATAGGCATTTTTCTGCAAAATACCAGGAGGAGGAGGAGGTGACACCTACTTTTATAGAGGATGCAGAAAGGGGTGCAAGACTTTTAAAGGCAGAGAGCTGGGGTGAGCCAGAATCTCTTGGTGTTCCATCCTGTACTGGGGATCCCTCTCTTTCTGCTCCAGGGCCTGTTTATCCAATTTATCCAGAGTGTGCTTACTGTAAAATGAATAGACAGGTGAAGTATCAAGAAGCAAGCTGATCTTCCTGTAGCTAACTCTTTTGTAAGTCTTATTTCTCTGAACGCAAATATTCCTATCGTTGTGTTAATTACCAACAACTACCTTCTCTCCAGTTCCCAGAATCTGGCAGATAAGGCACCATTACAACAAGAAGGAGATGTGGGACTAGATTTGGTCAGGACGAGGAAGGTAGCTAATAGTTATGCTCAGGACTACCAATACTACTATGATCTTGTGGGACACTGCTGTACTGAAGGCACTAAGACAACCTAGAAGTATTATGTCACATTTTTCTCTTGCATCTAGTGAAATATGTAGGGACTTCAGTTTGCTTTAACTTTGCTTTACCTTTATGCAGCAGTTTTATATAGGTTGGGGTACTCTGAAGACGCAGAAAGTTTTCCCCCATTGAGGAAATATTTTCAATATCCTGCCATTATTATCTAAAATTATTCAGAGAAAAAAAGCTTGTCTTACCCCTGCTTCATAACAACTTTAATGCTGAAGAAGGGACTTGTCGAAAATACCTAATTAAAGGGAGCAGAAAAGGGCAATGAATGAATTATCCCTGTAGTTTTATGAAGTCAAAAAATAATCAGTTCCAAATTACGAAGTTCTCTTTTGTATAATTTTATAATTATAGGGGAGACTTACACCAGCCTGCCCCTGGCATAAACTTTGCCTGCTATTTCATCACTTACGTTTTAACACTGTCTTTTCCTTTCTGTGCTAAACAGTCAGGGATATTTTTTATTTTGGAAGACAATCAGCATAAGCTGGTAAGAGGGCAGCAGCAAATTTTTCAGAAATAATGAGTAGAGAATATATGCATTGTCTAGGCCCTATGGTGCCTCAATGATGCTTTCAAGCTCTTTGCTTTTGTATGGATTTTTTTTGTCTGGTTTTACTAAACAACTCAGCCCAAATGACAAAAATTACTCCAGAGGAGCTATTATGTTCTGTTGCATGTGCAAGTGCATGAGCCCACATGCAAAAACATATGCGTGAGATTGTATAGCTCCTCTTCCAACCTTTGGTCAGCTTTGTTCCCTGTTCTATGGAGATCTCCATCCTTGGATGCCTATCTTCTAATCATAGGCTCCAACATTTGGACTCCAAATTCACCTTCCTCTCAGATCTCTGTTCACACTCATTGCAGCAACTACTGCTGTTCTCCATCACATGAGTGCCAACCTCATCGCGTCTTGGATTTGTTTCTGCATCTGGAACACGAAGCCTGAATTTTGACTCTGTCTGGGCTATTGTGAGCAGAGCTGGCTGGAGAAGTGAGATCGGATGCTAAAAACAGAGGCAAGTCACTGCCGGTCCTCTGGTGCTCACTGTCTACACAAAGGCTTAACATCAGACGAGGGAAGGAAGTTCCCACAGAAAGCTTAGAGTTGCTTTTGCTTGACAATTCGAAGTTTTTATATACCATTTGTCTTTGCTACCATGACCTGGAAATTTCTGAGTTATCCAAGTGATCTGTGAGGTCTTACTAATATGACAGAGCCAAGTGACTCAAACAGAACCACTATAGTAAAATCAAACGTTTAACTTTTCATCAAACAGTTACCTGGGATTGTACACATTAAATACTAGAAATGCCTTTTGAAAAGGTATAGTTGGGTGTTGTCAGTATTACTATGTCAAAATCTTTTTATGGATTTCTTGAATTTTTACAGTCCTGTGGACAATATGTTGATCCACAATATGTTGACCACACCAGGTTGTGCCACTGGAGCAAACTATAAATATTTTGGAAATTAATGTTCATATACCAGATGCATTAGTCCAACTGTGAAATAGTTCTGTTTTGTAAATGAAGCTCCCTTTTTATCATTAAGTGACCATAAAATGGATTTAAATCATCAGCTGAAAGCAATTCAGAAAATAACTCATTTTCAAAATGTGTTCACCAAATGAGATGCTGTGCCCATACACATAACTAGGTTAAACAGGGGCAAATATGTATGAAATCAATGTTATTTGTATTACGGCAAAACATGGAGGTCCTGTGAGATCAAGACCCCTTTCTGTGCATAACAAGACAGTCTCCACCCTGGAGAATTTACAGATTAAGCAGACAAGACTTCCAAGAAAAAGGAAAGTCTTTTGAAGCTGGGAAAACAGCTGCTTTCAGAGTACAGAATGACCTTTGCAGTGTTCGCAGTTGCCTGTCAGGAGAGCTGGGAAGACAATTCCAAGGCTCCTAAATTTCCAAACCAGTGTCCTGTCATCCAGAACATAAATATTAGTATTATTACCATACCAGTGATGTATTTATTGCCATTTGTTTGCTGCAGTGCACACATGGTGATAGGGACTTTTCAGAGTAATTAGAGTGGAATTTTGGTGCGGGGGGGTTAAAAGTCTGTATCTGCCTGATCCTGATGGCTCCTTCACAGTCTTCCTCCATAGACATTATGTGAGTAGATAGAAAGAGGGTGAAGTGATTTATCAAAAACTCAAATAATTATCTACTCTGTTAGTCCAAATATTACAAAATTCACAAATAGCTATTTTGGTTTTAAAATTGCTGGATTTTGGGTTTCGGTTTTGTTGGTTTTTTTGGGGGGGGGCGTTCTGATCATATCTGAATTCTTTTAAGTTATGCTCATGTGCTTGTCACATGCTCAGCTAGGGATTATTTGTGTGTTCATGCTTTTCAGCCTTCAAGCCCATAAAAAAATTGTATAAATATAAGCCAAATTCAGATTCAAGAAACTAAGGGTTTATGAAACATAAGAAAATATTACTGATATTGTCATATAATTGGGAAAAATGGCACTGCTGAAAGGCCAGGAGTGATATTCAACATGCACACTGAGGTGCTTTGACTTAAGTGCTGAGATATACATTTCTATATGTGAACTAGATGTCTCAGCTCTCATTACAGTCCCTGGACATATATATAATACAGTCAGTGAAGACTAGAGAGCTATTCAGCCATTCACTGTAAATGTCTGCTTTGGGCTGAAGTTAGTTTTTAGACTCCATCCAATATATTGGCTAGACCTCTGTTAGAGTAGGAAGTTAGACCTCTAGCAAATATAGATACATATAGATATATGAACACATAAAATAAATATATAAATTCTCACTTGCACAAGTAGGAGAAATGAGAAATTGATAACAATGGTTAATTGAGGTGTTCAGATGTGATCGCAACAGCCTAAATCCTTTGCAAAATCAAAATATAAGTAGTTTCTACCTATAAGTAGGAACTGGTTCTACTTCTGATTCCTAATGTCACTGAGGAATGACTGTAGCAATGAAGAATGTGTTGTGTTTAATCTGGTTTGAGCTTTATCAACAGCAGGCTTAATTAAGATCCGGTGACAGAACCTCTCACTGGAAGCAATATAGCAGTCAGCAAGAACACAGTTTGGCACTCCTGAATGGATGTGTCAATCTGGCGTCTTCCTGTGCATAACAGAAACACATTTATCCTAGAGATAACTGAGTGGTAATAAAAATGGATCCCAATATGCTTTTAAGGTTATTTTCCAGAGTCAAAACATATTTGTTTTATTAGTATTTGTGAAGAATTATGAAAGATGTACAGAAATGATGCAAAAATAGATGTGCATTTTGTGTGGATTACTGATTAATTTTGAATTTCCTGGCTTTTCTCTGTCAAGCATCACTTTAAATATACGTTTAGGTGATTAATTAATTACGATAATCTCAGCATTCGTGCATCATTTTGATATGCATTGATCTGATCAATTTTGTGCTCTGAAGTAAATTACACCTATTCTTAAATAACACTTTTAATACATATTAAGACCAAGGGACTGACACAATTCTAATTTTTCGTTCTACACACTAATTAAATTTGTTCAACTCAAATTTAAACATCTGTCTGTGATTAGAAGATTAATTCTTTCCAGGTAATTTTTAGGGGGGAAGGGGAAATGGAATGGGAATGAGGGGAAGTTACGAAAAGAGAATCTTATAAATAATAGTAACTAAATTTGCCATATTTATTCTGTGGGCTTAACCCAGAAGGTGTCGCACTGGACTAGACAGAGCTGAACCGGCGTGATGCATTTCTGTATGTTGCGGGGGGAAAGCGAGAAAGTTTGATTTGGTGCCGCTGCGGAGATAGAAGGAGCAGGCACGATCCACAGAATAATGACACCAGTGGATGAATTCAGCAAGCAGAGAAAATGTGTCTGCTTATGAGTGACAGGGCAGACGCAGCTCCTTTCTCACAGTTAATGTTGCTGCTACCCAGCGTTTCCATCTCTGCAGCTGACTGAGCAGATATGCTCCTGAATTTCCTTCCCGGTGCTTTCCTTATGAGCTCTGTGAATGAACGTACTCTGAGGAGCATTGGCTCTGCTAGGCTGGCCAGCAGCTCTCTACTAACGGGGTCCTGAGGCTGCCCGCTGACCCCTGCTTATTTCTGCACTCTTTTCAATTTCTTATACCCAGCATGCCCAGGACTGAGCCTCCAACAGAGGTTAAACACAGAACAGTAGAAAGATTTCTCAATACAGCTGGATGAAAGACAAAATCAAAAAACACAGGTCAGCCTTGACCCTACATTTGAAATCAGGAGCATCCTGAAGCATGGGAGTCTTGGAGACTGTGTCTCAGTCAGGGAACTAAAATAGTGGCTGATTTTATATGGGTTACAGCTCCAGCACTGCTTTCCTATAAATAACTCACAGATGTCATTTGAATTACAGTCTTCTGCAAATAAGGGGACTGCAGGCATACCCAGAAGCCTGTTAACAAGGAGATGACAAGCTTCAGGCATCTAATTGCTTTAGCTCATCACCAGTAAGACACTAGCAATCCTACAGCTAATCTGACCAGCAGTTGACTGAAAATTGAATCTAAACCAGGAGACTTATTTTGCTGACTTCAAAAGCCTGTCCACTTCCAAAAAGAAACCCCAACCCTCTATCTGTTCAGCCAGCTGCTATGCAAGAGAGCCAATAGCTTTTGTGAATTTTCTTAGCACTTTTTTCTTAGCACCTGATGTCTGCAGAGAACAGTCCAAATATATGAAGCTAATTGCATTTCCAAATGTGACGCAGATAGTCACAGATAATTAAAATATCTTCAAAAAAACAAAGCAAAACCACTACCAGACCTTGTCCTCCAATTTCATGAAGCAGAATAAGGGAACAGTACCAAGGATGTATAATCTAATGTTTTGTTATATTATAGTGGCTCTAGCAAGTTGCACTGACATAGGATACTTAACTGTGTCAAGCAGGATTGACATTTCAAGGGTGTGTGTGCTCTTTTTTTCCAGAAAATATTACTAAAAGATTATCCTGAAGCTATGAATCTTAAGAACGGAGTGAATCTTTCTTCTTGCACAGATGCGTCAGGGACCCTTTGAAGCCAAAACTGTGAAGATATGGGGCAGGGAGAAAGGGCAAATAACTTTCCTATTTCCATGTACTGCTGGAGAAGACCCAAGTCTGCAACTTCAGCCCTATCTCTTGGCAAGCCCTATTATGACCCACCCCACGGGGTTTTCTCTCCATCAGAGCGCTCTGCCCAGAGGAGCTGGTTAGACAGCAGAGGAGCATGGGGTAACTGAGGAGTTTTCCCAAGAACCTGCAGGAGCTCCCACCTGGCCCTAGGACTAAGAAAACACTCAGGAGATATGATGTTTCATGTGTATTCCCAGTTCTGGCTCTGTGTTGAATGTCGTTCAGTCAATAAGGGGGCCAAACCCACGCGCAGACTTCTTGGTATGCCAAGGATATTGTGGCTTGGCAAAGTTAAAGCCAGGAATCCTGGTGAAAGCACGTAATATGAATTGCTTTATGACAGGCTTGTGGCACAGCTTGAAGAAACCATTCTTTTGTTTCAGATGTCTTCATGGTCTGGAAACTCTATAATGTGGACACCCCTTTATTTAGGTACCTCCTGGGCCAGGCGCCACTGGAAAGTAGACTGTGCTCTATGAGATCTGGGCACCCTCATCCTGCCCAAGAATCTATTTTACCCTTCCAGGTCTGTGCTGCAAGTGTTGCCCCCCTTTATTCTGAAATGTGACAAATATCGCCAGATAAACCACACAGCATTATTTAGTTTCAATAACAGGAGGAGGGCAGATGTAGTAGCATCAGGTATGCACTCGGGTTTAGAATGTGGGGTGTGTAAATGACATGGATACGGCTTCAGAAGTGGCTCTCCAAAAATCTTTCTGCTGTTATATTCTTGGGTGAGCAGAAAGGTACCAGAGAGGGGCAGAGAGTGTTGAGGGAAGCAGGGTACGTTCAGCAGAGCTATTCATGGCCTGTTTGTACTTGTGTGAATGTCAGTGGGATCACTCAGGGAAGAGAGCACTACCCTACTCTTTCCCAATATTTTAAAATTATAATAAACTCACGCTTACATAATTTGCTGCTGAAAATATTCCCCATTTTGAAACTTTTAAAGACAAATGTTGCAAGTTAGTTTTCACCCGCAAGAGTAGGAATTTCCTGCAGTCTAATCCCTTTGTCCTGGAAATTGCTTCTCTTCATGACGATCTAATGCATTCCTCATTTTCTGCTGTAAGTATCAGATTGGGCATGCCGGCCCAGCAGAATACCAAGCATGTGTCCAATTTAAACACGTAAGTGGTCCAACTGAAGTGAATTGGACTTTTCAAACACTTCATGCTTATGTGCTTATGGCCCTGAACCATGAAAGCGTTAGAACTACTTACAAGTATAAGCATTTGCAGGATCCTTCTCTCAGTCCGTGTCTTCCTAACTCCAGCTTTCTCACAAAAAGCAGCTTATAGGATGTGCTATTTTCCTACTGCTGCACTATCCTGAAAGCTCGGGGAAATTATGCTACAAACTCATTGAAATCCTTTGTTGCTTTCAGTGACCATGTAAGCCCTGTTCTCTATTCACAGTGAGGAGCTAAAATGGTAAACATTCTGCTTCAAAGAAATTAAGATATGTAAACACATTCATTCTCCATCATCAGGCTTAGCCTGTGAACCCAAAGAACATTTCTATATCAATAGAATTGCACAATTGTATGCTTTTCTTTCCAGCAGTACAAACTCAGGTTCTATCATTTTCATCATTCTCAAATACACACGGATATTCAGTACAATGCATTTGGTACACTGCACTGCTCGGAGCCCCATTGTTAGCTCCCACTCGGAGTAACTGCGGCTTTTTAGAAAAAGGGAAGGACACTGAAGAAACTGGAAAATGTTTATAAACAATGGGTACGGTCAAAAGACTTTGATATAAAAAATAAAACTTTATATTTAGCAAATGTTTCACTTGCTGGTAGAAAAGTCTCTCTCAGGGCAATAAGAAAGCAAGAACCTTTCTCTCTTTCTTGTAGACTTCAATGGAAAAAAGAAAAGAAAAGCTTCCTTCAGGATTTTAAAGTTTCTAATAAGAAGTGTTCCAACGTCTATTGTAATTTGAACAAATGTCTTATAGTCTAAATAAAACAGACTCCACAAGAAACTCTTCCTCTATTATGGATTTTTCAAGCACTGAAGGTGTTTTTTTCTCCCCCTTGGCTGTATCTGTTGTCCTTCCTTCAATATTAATACTGACACTTCTCTATTAACTCATTAAGGGCTTGTGACACTGGATACAAGGACTCCATAATTACTATTCTTGCAATTCCACTTGAAGATTTCCACCAAGCCTGAAACTTCTTGTATGAGATACTGTATAGACACAGGAAAAAACAATCCTTGTCCTAGAGAGCATTGTATTTGAAAGGACAAAGCCGACAAAGCCAACAAAGAAAGAACAAGGACTTAAATAGATTTGTCCAAGATCACAGAATGGGGGTGGGGGGGTGGGGGGTGGGGGTGGAAGAACAGAGGTCAAACCCAGGTCTGTTGACTTTCCATTAGTCTGCCATCTACCTCTACCTCATTAGTCTATTCATCTACCTCTTCATAATCCCATGTAATTAATCTCCAGCTATTTCAAAATGTTTGCACTCTCAGGTCACATTCATCCAAATGGCTTCAAATGGTCAGGTGGCACCTCATGGAATCGTGGCCTGCAAGGGCTGGAAAAAACTATGGAATAAAACAAAGTCGAAGAAGTACTGAACTACGGCAATGTCCAGCCAAAACTAGTACACTGGGGTCTTATTATCTTATGGGGAAGAAAGCTTCGCAGGAGAAATCCATCTCTTAAAGGAAAAAAAAATCCTAAACTTCTATATATTTAACAAAGTGTTCTGGTGCTGTGTTAATCAGCATCATGTTGCATTGTCATGGGCAGGGTCACATAGAAAGAAAACATTCTTCAAGGCTGTGAGGTCAACCCTAAATAAATTCGGTGTTTTGGGACTAGTATGTTAGGACTAGGAGTTTGCTTTTACTTTCCCCCAATCTGCTAGGTGAAAGATGCTTGGAAAGTGCAGTCTAGCCTTGAGGAATGACTGGCCATGAGGGAAGCAGCAGGGTGCTTACCTTGTGCCAGAGCATTCAAAGTTAGACTTTACGTATGTTAGTGCAAAAATAAGGAAAACAAACAGAAATAATAATTAAGTGTTCCTTTACAATAACACTCCTCTTTCAGCATGAAGATTATGGTAGTGATTGATTAGCCATCCTCTACAATTCTGGCACGCCTTGGAAATTCTGGGAGCCACAGCTTTCCCATTTCTGCTATTACATATGGCTCCAAAGTCACCCAGAGAAGCTAATCTGGGATATGTGTTCCTTCTCTGGCTCAAAGAGAGTGACTACCTCCTTCCGTTCTCTTGTTCCTTGTGATGGGGGAACCAAAAGGTAAAGTATAAACAATGTTACTTGTATATTTTCTCCAGGGATTCTTTAATTAATTCCTTTAGATGACATTTCATATTACAATCTTCCCTTAAAATACAAAGGCATTACTTTACCAATTAAATATCATGAGAAACAGTAATGGCACAAGCTCTACTAATGTTTGTCTTGGTAAGAATTTTGCACAGAGTCCAATCAAAACCTACATACAGACACAAGGAGAGAACTGAGTTGAAGTTTGGGTTGCCTCGTGGCGACTTTTCCTCTTTTCCTTGCAGTAAACTGGAGAGATTTAGTTCTGTTTTGTTTCCTCAGATCAGGGGATTTCATTCTTTTTGATGGCACATTCTGTATTCAGTCAGAGGTTGGTAAGATGCATGCAGTTTAATAGCCAGCTACGTGTTGGGAGAACATGTTTTGCTGCCAAGGCAACTGAGCATCCAGGATTGCAAAAGGTTTTTAAATAGTAGATGATGGTAACAATATGAAACAAATAATTTGGATGCTGAGAGATGTGTCAAGAAGTCATATCCTTTGATGTGCATCATCTTCATATTACCTTTGCTTCTTTTTAGTCAGGGTTTGGCCTGAGATCCTTGCTCAGGTCTTGATTTTGACTGGACATCATGAGACATGGAAGAGGGTGCTGCAAACCTTTCATGCCAATGAGAACTAGCAGGCTTGTCTTTCTACCTCTGGCACTTTGGCCCATGCTTCCTAACCAGCTCTCCAGATGGGTGCATATAAACACTGAACACAATAGCCCAGATGAAAAAAGTTAAAGGAAATCCAGAAATGATATCAGGAAAGAGACACATTTGCAGGAAAACATTATACCAGTTTGCACAGAGAGGGCAAAAATGTGTAAATAAGAGATGCAATGGAAGAAAAAGGAAAGGTGTGAGATGGTGTAGCTCTGAGGACTCATCTTAATCTCACCAGAAAATGTGAGACTCTTACTACGATTGTTACTGTAGTACTTTGTAACATCCTGTTAAAGCCAGTGACGCTGTATGAGCATGTAGGAAGTAGAAAAGAGCTTTCAGGAGAAAAGTTGATAAGAAATTGCTAATTCAAGAGGCAAATAAATGCTTCAAGGCTGGAAGATAGTACTGAAAAAATACACAAAGTCTTCAACTCTGAAGGGAGTCAGAAGCAACCATCACCTTCTCTGGTGGTGACTCTTTCAGGCCCTGCAAAAGAATGGCTAGATGCAAGAATTTCATATTGGGGAAAAAAAAAATAATCAAGGGAAATATTAGAGGATAGAGATGAGAAGAGGAAGAGTAAAATCTATGAAGAGGATAGAGAAATCAGATACAAGGAATCTGCAGAGAGGGCAAAGAACTGTGGAACTAGGAAGCCAAAGCACATCACCATCACTGATGTGAAAACTTACCTGTTGTGGAAACCATGGGCTGAGCCTTAGTTGTAATTCCTTTTTTGCCTTGGAAATGCTAAGTGATAAAGAACATAGTAATTATTTCCAAGGGACCATAAAGAGCTCAGGTTGCATTGAATGTTCTCTCCCTTCCAGTGACTTCCCACAGAATTGCTGTTTAAGTCCAGCTCCTCAGGCCTCATTCCCTGACCAGCTCAACAGCTCAGGTGCAGCCTGTTTTAACTGCGAGTAGAAGGTAATAATGTCACCTCTCCTGTACGAGGGAATGCTTTTAAACTGGCAAAGAGAAAGCAGGAGGCGTGGAATGAGCCTGTGGAATAAACTGACCCACAATTATCATGCACCTTGTTACTCTCTGCTTGGAGTGTAGGGTCTTTGGCTTTGTCTTGGCTTTCCTCAGCATAAAGGGTGGAGCAACCTTTCTAAAATAACAGTCCCACTAAATGACACTCATTACACAGGTTTCTCCAGCAGCAGAAAGACGGAAGAAAAAATAGCACCCAACAGATTAATTTCTTAACTAATTACAGGAAGGCTCAGAGCTACCACTTCAGGTATTTGGACTGAAGGCAGGACCTCCACCACCAAAAAAACCTCTCTCAAAATCAAAGTACTCTTCCCAGTTTTTAATATCCTCTGCAGCCATACCTCCTTCTGCTCCATTCTGGGATGCTTCCTCTGGTCTTAACACTGCAAAGATCTGAGGGCTGTGACCCCAATCTGACAAAGTGTTTGAGCACATGTTCCTCACCAGCACTGCAGAAATTCAAGAGTTGATGTGATTTGCTTAGAGATGGTGCCCAACATCTGAAAGTACTGAGATTGTTGTCTCTTCAGCCTTTCTGTTTGGACTAGTTCTACCACTTGGACTACTTCTACCAACAGTGGTTCTTCCAAAACAGTACTGTGATGCAAAGAACAAAAAAATAAAGCAATTGGATTAATGGGACTGGTTGGTTTCCATTGGTTTCCAAGAGAAGGGGAAAAAAAGAGTATAATTTTGGCTTGGTATCTTTTTTTCCTAGTTTCTGCAGCTTTTTGCAACAAGGTAATACCATTGCATATGTTACCATCTAGGGAATGGTAAATCACTTTTTTTTTAAGGTCCAAATGTGATATTATTTAACTTTAGAAAATAAAATAAAATAAAATAAAATAAAATAAATAAAATAAAATAAATAAAATAAAATAAAACAAAAATCCTTCCCAAGAGATATTATTTAACTTTAGAGAAAAAAAAAAAAAACCAAAACAAAACCAAAATAAAAATCCTTCCCAAGAGAAAGAGCTCTGGAATCTTTACTAGAACTCAGCGTAAGTAATACAAGACTTCATTTTGATACACAGGGAAGTGATAGTTATAACAGCCTGGCCAGATTGCAAACAGATGTTGGTAGAAAGTGAATCTATTATTAAATTAATTTGCCTTTTTACCCCCAAGAGACTGTAGAACATAAATCAGATATATTTAATAAAAATCAAGTTTTCCAAAAAGGTTCAGCACTGAAGCACATGCAGTATGACACTGCCAGAACCATCTTCTTGTCACAGCTCTGAACATATTTGATTAAAGATCCCAGTCCTAAGAGATGCTAGTCACAGATGGTTTTAGGGGCAAGCGATTGCCCAGGGTGGGACCACATGAACTTTGTAAGGAGAAAGCAGATGAATTAGCAAAGCTGATACTAGCCTATACATATCAATCTGCTTCCAGTTGATGGACAGGCCCAATGACTACTCAGTATGGACTGTGATATCCAGCAACATAAGAAAGTGGTTTGAGAGGAGTGACTTGCCTGTTCGGGCAGTAAAAGATTTGTCTTAGGTCACGGAGCAGGAATGGTACATGACACTGTTGAGCGTTTCTGGGTGTTTGGGAAGAAATCCCCTCTGGTGACAAACTAAGCTGCAATTTATCACTTTTATCGTTCTTTAAGAGGAAGTGGAAGAAACCAGGGAAAATTCACAAGTGTTAAGAATTTATGTCTACCAGTACCTGATTGTCAGGTTATAGCAACACTTTTATTGCAGATGTTCAAGCAATGATAAAAGAAAATGTAAATAGCATGTTTAGTGAACAACTAACTCATAGAGTTAGACAAGAAACTAGTAAATCACGGTGCATAAGCCTGTATGCTTAGCTGGCATGAAGTCAATGTGAGCTGTGCAGCAGAGAAAAGCATAGAATCATAGAATCATTTAGATTGGAAAAGACCTTTAAGATCATCGAGTCCAACTGTAAAAGAGACCTGTAACTCAGCTATAGGTACATAAATATCTGTTACTGTATTAGAGCTACTGGTGCCCTGTCCGGGTCATTATGTATCTTAATAAAAAAGCACTAAAGTAGAGGTTTCCCTAGTCACTGTATATTGCCTGACATTCTGGGGCAGCAAGTACAGAGGGGGGTTCACACATTGGGCTCTGCTTGAAGTCCACGTAAATTTAGTTCTAATAAGCATAACTCAGGCCGGAGTGATGCTTGCATTTTGAAGCACTGCTTCAGATAGACACTTAAGCAGGTGTCTAATGGAAGTAAACGCTTCAACCCTAAAATGCCAATGGGATGGCAACTCATTTGCGTTTTCACTCAGCCAGACCTTTCAAAACTATTTTGTTGGTCTCTCGGATTGTGCTAGTTTACAAAGAAGCATGAATGCAACTATCATAATTGGGGTAACCATGCTGCCTTCAGTATTTTTTTACTTGTAATCTGTATTGTCAGGAGTCCCTTTAAGATCTGAAAATTCAATTCCAACTGAATTCTTGGAAAGTGATACAATGATTCTGAAGGGCTGTATATAGCAATGCTGCAGGGATGAAAAAATAAAATAAAAAGAAATCATTTAAAATGTTCTTGGCTAGAAATAGGACAAAAGTGTATTCTGACAAGTAATAAGATTTTAAAGATCGCATTTGGGCTGTCAGGAAGGATTTTTATTTTAATGAAGTGATGACTGGGGGCCAAACTCATTATTTCTATCTTTCTTACAAGTTTGAGCAAAAGCAGTAAGGAAGATAGAAATGGGAAACTCTTTCCCCTCTTTCCTTCCTGCCAGGCAGTGAAGCATGAGAATTGAGACCTTGAACCAGCTCTCTCCAACCTTTCCATTTGCTCCAAGAGCTCAGGCCATCAGCATCATTATGAAATAGCTGTGAGCTGGAAGCAAGCTCTGGGACTGACATCCTTCTGGTGCTCCCATATCCTCCTGCCTAGCCAGAGCACACAGGAGCAGGCTTTTCCCAGCCAGCCATGAGCATCCTCGGTCCCATCCAGGCTAAGTTAGCATGGCACCAGTCGCACGGTGTGGCTTACGCTTCTCTCCTTTGTATCCAAACACCCACAGTGCCTTTCCAGTTGTTGTCGTTGAATTGTTGGGTTTTTTTGTATTTGTATTTTTTTTTAATTTCTAAGTGCCTTAATTCTGGGAACAAAGTTGAATCTTTAACCATCGACTGGATTAAGGTATTTTTAATTCCAGCCTCGTTCTGCCCGGAACAGTATGTACAGCCTGTAGGATGCTGCAGTTTGACTTGCACTCAGCTGGAGCGAGTCACTGCTGCCTGGATGCTGCTTCTTACACAGAAGCCATCCTGGCAGCCGGGAAATATTTTAGGCAGTATTGATTATGATAATAATGAGCAACAATGGGCAGTTCACAAGTCTGGGAGAGATCATTATAGTTTGAAAACACAAATTTCTTCCCACTGCCATTGATTACTGCTGTTTATCAACTCAACGTCTAAGAACTAAAATCCGAATAATCCTCACACTATTTTAGAAGAAGAAACAATAATAAAAACTTCCTATTCTTTCAGAAATGTGGGGTTTTATTTTAATAATGTAATGAACCCAGAAAGACTTATGTTCCTATTAGAATATAAAATAAACCAAATGGAACCATTTGTAATCAGGATTTTATCTGAGCAATGTGCTCTCTGTATCACCCACTGCCTATAAGATTGTGTTCCATTATACTACAGCAGTAATAGGAAAGAAACTAAACTATTTGCATCAACAATAATGCAACCAATTTTCAAGACTTGCATGTCAAAAATCCATTATTCCAGACATGATTACCTGGAACTGCTGATAACAATTGTCACCAATTACACTTTTTTACAATGTAGCAAGATTTTTATTTCTCTTTCCCCACCCCATCTTTTCTTCCTCTTTCTTTTTGTCTTTTTTTTTTTTTTTTTCCCTCCAAGGGGGTGGGGTAATGTCTCCATCACTTAGATTAGAACATCACATTTAGTACAAGCAGCAGATGTTGATATGGAAAGACAGAACATCTCAATTTTCACACTGTTAATTCAGCTTACTGAGCCAATTTCACAATTCTCACATTCCTCTAGTCCTAAGAGAAAATGCTAATTTAGATTGTTAAAACTGACACAGGTTAGGGTATAAAGGGTAATTAGCATAAGATCCTACACAAAGTGTTTTTAGCACCATTAATCAACACCCACCTATGCATACACTTTTTTAGACAGAAGTGGTGTTGAATAGTTCTGAAAAAAACTCTAAAATATTCTGTACTAGTTAAAAAAAAAAAAGAAATTTGGTTGGAAGCATTTTCCAGTGAAAGTACCTAATGTGCAGTTAAAACAGAACTTTTATTTTACACATGAGAATTATTAAAAGCTCATAAAAGCATTCTAGAAAAAAAACCTTTATTATTTTTAAGATTGTAGGGGGATCTGCTAAAATGCAGAAATACGTCAAAATGCATTAGCTGTTTTGGAGTTTTTCCACTTTCTCATCCTGAACACCAGAAAACTTAGTCAGAGTTATATAAAGGAATATAATTCTGCTTTGTATTCCATTTCATTTACACACATATTGTTCAAGTAAATTAGGTTTTCATTAGTACGGACTGGTTTAATTTTCCTTGGAAGTACTACTTGGGATGGGAGAATGCAATATAATTTTACAATACTTGATCTAGGAGTATATCCTACATAAAATCTATGTTACAGTTAGAGTTAATATGAATTATTTTAAATGATACAAAGTGATCATATGAACTACCCTGGAAGGAATTCCTAAAATTAATAAATGAAATAAAGACTTTAGGAATATTAGTTTAAAAAAGAGTGGAATTCTACAATTTGGGCAACCTTCTTGTTGATCATTAAATCAGGTTCCATTTTAAAAAGTATATTTCCTAAACCAGATAAGCATAGAAATAAAAATTCCAGCTGCCAAGGACAAGGAGTTCTAGGCATTTTAATGCTAAAGCAGACAAGTCAAGTAATTATTGTCTCTAATTGGCACTTCCACAAGATGTAACAATTTTTACAGTACCCACAGCCAAGTGGTACTTAAAGAGGTGAGAAATTATTTCCTGCCGGGGGGGGAGGGGGGATAAAGAAAAAAGAAAGTCACATGTTTTTCTAATCTGAGCTTTGCAGAGGGAAATACTGGCCGGGCACTTCAAGGTCTGAATCAGCAAATCACTTAAGCACATGCTGAATTTTAAGCACGTGCATATTAACACTTGCCTAAAAGGCTATTTTTATATCTCTGACTGGCATACTTAAATGCTTTATTGGTTCAGTGCGTGTCCAATTCAGGTGATCACCATATTTTGGGTGGGATTCAGCTCCAGATTTTGACAATTAGTTTTGGTTCTGCAGGGCCCTCTGTGAGAGCTAAAAGAACTTGCTACTCCTGCTCCATACAGTATAGACACACAGCTTGATTCAGCTGTTTAACACACATCTAATGATATTGTAGGTAACTCAGGTCATTTTGACATCCATCTCCTGCTAAAGAGGGGCCTGAGTCTTCTTGAGGTCTGTGCCACATCTGCCAACCCTATGGATCTCATGTTAAGTGTCAGTAGATACCTATTTTAGCAACTAAATCAAGTCCTTTTCCAGTACAGTCAGAAGTGTTTGAATCAGTTGTCCATATTTAGACACGTACTGCCAGTCGAGATACCATAGAGCATCCCACCTGGGTACCAGCTGCTGCTCAAGAAGACATAGGTCCCTGTATGTCATATGTCACATATGTAAGTACCATGAGGATGTCTTAAATACACTGAAGCATCTCAAATAATACTAAATGCTTATGTGGTCAACTAAATTGAGCTCAATGGAGATGAGAGCTACTATGGAGATAAGAGCTACTATGAGAGCTACAATGGACATGAGAGCTACTAAAGGGACAGCTGAAAGCTGGTCCCTTTAGTAGAATCCTACATTTGATGAGCTGAAGAGCTTTATAAGCTCTGTAGACAAAAACGGGAGGTCAGAAGCCTAACTGACTTGTGAACACTACATACTAGCCACCTTACCTGAACCTGGAACTGCATCCAGTCCTTAGAGATACATTCACATACCTATGAATAGATATCCGGTGCCATTTGAGATGCCTGGGGGTATCCACGACATCTGTACAGACCTGACAAATACGATGCAGGACCTAAGGGAGACCTGTGATCTTTTGGAATGATAACTGGAGGCCAGCAGACACCTACGTTCAAGTAACTGAATTGAATTTAATACTATATTAACAGGTTTACACAGAAGCATCCATTAATGCATTTTGTTAAATAAGATCTGGGCAATCAGTAGCATTACTTCTATTAATGGTGTGAAATCAGGGAAGGATTCTAGGAGGAGAAAATATACAAATTAGCCTTAGAAAAGAACTTAATCACTAAGGTGAACTAACAGTGGAGGTAGCTATCTCCTGAAACCAAGTTCTACTGCACAGCTAACCAAACTGATTAATTAATCCATCACTGCAATAAGATGAAATATGGCTCAAGTAGAAAGCCACAGAACACTGTTGGCTTTTGCAGAGTTTTACCATGGGACGCCTCCACTTGGGGTTACAAACTTTCCATTCACAGGTATCACAGAGCAACTCTCTACATAAACATCATTAACTGTGAAGAAGGCAGATGCACTGAGAGAGAACTTAAGCTAGTAGCCCAGGGTCAGAGAACCATAAGAAAAGAAAAAAAAAATCTCTGACTTCGTCTAGAGCATCTTGTATGTTCACACTTGACAGAAAACAAACAAACCCCCCAACTCAAACCAAACAAAATCTCATTACCACCACCCCACTTGAAGTTCTTCATTACGTTAAAATAATTGTTTGCCTTTAACCAGCTCTAAATTAACGTTTTACTTAAAGACACAACTGAGTCAACCTGCCCTACTTGACTTTCTGTTTGGAAGTCAATGGGCAGATAACGCTATCCTATACGTTGCTCAATGAAGGCAGGGATGCTGTGGCTGGACAGCACCAGTGTCTCCTTTTACAATAAAGCCAGCTTTCCCTGTACCAGAGGTACGGATCCTTTAGGCTAGTGACTTTATATCTATGCAGATAAACTGAACTGTTACATTTATTAGTGCATAGTCCACAAGGTTTTCTGGCTTCGTGGTTCTGTGTTTCTTCCATCCTGAGAAGTCCATATGAGGAGCTGCAGACTGGGAACATTATTGTGATAAAAAGTTCTGGTCTACCCTGTACCTGATGGCACATCATCTTCTCTGGGCACTCTGGGTCTCATTCTTTGACCAGGAGCAGCTCTGATCATGGGATAATGAGGAGGTTAGGACATCATGAAAAAGTTGGTGGCCAGGTATGGGTTGCCATCACTAGGTGTTTTTGCCCATAATTCAAACCTTCAAGGAGTTTAGCTGCAAACAAATAAATAACTGCCTGTGCATACAGGACATAGCAGGAGTGCACTTGGCCTAATGCTTCCAGAAAATGTAAAACTTTATGTCAGGCAGATTAACTATACTGACTGTGTACCGTAGATCGTAGTCTGTAAAGTACAATCCACCTTTTCTGCTGTTTGTAGGCTAAGCTAGATTTTCATTAGACCAATGTTTCTGGAGAAAAAAGCATAGATACTATAGATAGGATTGGGGTTTTTTTTCACTTTTTTACCACTCACCAAATGAAACAGATCTACTTACCCAAATCCAGAAATGTTTCTTTCTCAGAAATAATCTATACTCCAAGAGACTTTTTAACTGCCATACAACTGCTTTCTTCATTATAAGGAAGTCATTATTGACCACAGCAAGCACAGCTTCAGAATGGACATTGTCCAAAAGACCATGATGGAAAGAACAGATACTTTATACTGCAAACATTTATAGATATCATTATGAGGTCTATGCTGAAAGAAAGAACAAACCATCAAACTAATTTACACATTCAAGCTGTTAGTATGACAAATAAAGCCAAAGGGAGGAAATCCTCAGTCTCCAATGGACATCAGACATAGCTGGCCCACACACAGAGATTAGACCTAAATTTACTTTGGTCTTCATGCACATTGGCCCATACTGGGACTAACAATGAGAACTGGCCAATCTTTTTTTTTTTTTAGTGAACAGTAAATTTGCTGAAAAATAAAGCTTTAAAGGAAGAACACAAAATCTCTGGAAACTGAGATAAAATCAGTAATTATTTTCAGCCAAGAAGAAAATGAAAAATGAAGGAAGTCCTTTGAGAATGTCATAGTATTTTATTTTACTATTTAAAAATGAGCGTTATTACTTTCAGCAGAACTAACTGACTTCATATTTTGGAACAGTATCTTGTACTTAAACAAATCATCTACACTGAAAGAAAAAAGATCAAGTAATGACATCAACTAACCTTGGAAAGAAAATAAATAAATTTATATGTTTGTATTGATGAAACACTTGAATAGAGCAGAAATCATTGGGGTTTTTTTTTTCTTTTTGCTGAAACGTTTTACTGTACCAAATTTCCCCACTTTTTTGTGTGGTTTGGCTACCAAACAGAAAAAAACTGAATTATTCACCCAGCTTTAGTGCCAACAAGTATGTCAATTAGTGTTAAGTATTGTAGTTTTTTTATTCAGCCATATGTCCACTTTGGCTAGGATTGAGGCCAGCTGCTAATTTTATACAAGATATAAACAGCTGCTGGGTAACAAATCTTGATGTTTGCTTGCCTAAGATTAAAACTACACATTAACAAGGAAAATTCTTCCTTTAGTGATTGCTGCAGGTCAATAATGTCTACCATAGTGACCATTTAAGACAAAAACACTTTCGTAGACCTGTTTTCATGAATGTTTTTCTTTTCACTTCCTTCTACATGGCTCACAAAGGAGGTAAATATCCATAGGCATGTACCTGAGAAACAGCTATTTTTCTAAGACCCTTCACAAGCAACTCCCTGGATCCTTCTGTTTCCAGATGGAATATGAAGGCATTCAGATGCCTTGAGTAGATCTTCATTTATGCTGGTCCTTTTCCAGGAGAAAGACCTGGAAACAGAGGAGTTCCTAAGTGGACGCAGTATCCAGAAATACTAAGCTATTAGGTAGAACAATTTGCTTCTAAGCCACCTGCTTGGTGGTCTTGTACAAACATTGCCTCATGCCTACTGTGGCATGCATACCATTTGTTGTCTTGACAAACTCATAATAAATCTATTTTTGCTTGTTTATATAGACTATTAACCTTTAAAAGTCTACTTGCTTTTAGTGCAGGACTATTCTGGGGCTAATTTCCCATTCTCTGTGTTTAAAAGCATCTTGTAAAAAAGTCCCATTTCTGCAGAAAGTTTAATCTTCAAGCTTCCAGAAGTAGCTAGCTATATAATGGTGTTTGACTTGCATATCTCATAACTAAATGCTAATTTAAACAAATGTAAAATAAACTTATAAACCTTTTTTTTTCTTTTTTTTTTTCTTTTTTTTTTTTTTTTATAAACAAGAGGTACCCTGTTCCAGAGCTGTCACTTTTAGGACTACGCTGATGTGCTAATTTCTCATAAGTATAGATTTGGTGCTTATCTCTGTGAGGAATATATAGAATGATAACCTGGTTGTACTTCACCATATGTTCAGCCTCATGCAAAAGTCAAATCAACTGCCTTTTTCTAAATTACTTCCTCTCTTGATATATGGACCTTATTTATAGCCTCCCTTTGTGCAACCATAATGCCATCACATAGGGCTTAGGTTCTGAAAACCGTAGCAATTGCCTGAAAATTGATTTGATGTCTTTTGCCCATCCCTCCCTCAGGTCCCTCAAGACATTTTAATATGAGCCATGACATTATGATGGATGAAATCTGGCATTTTACTGTAGCAATGCTACTCCCATGTGGAAAATAACAGCTTGTTCAAAGCCCATCTTCCAGCCAGATTTAGGATATACACTAAGCCACATCTTCAATCTCCCCCTTCTCTCTACTCTTTCACAGTATCCTTTGCAAACAGCTTCATTTCGTACATCAACCTGTCTCAGTACCAGATCCTTGCTAATCCTTACCCCTCTGTGGAGCTAGCTTGAAGCGTACAAACTACAGTTACACCCTTGCCCTCCCAAAACTGTCCTGGACAAGCAATATATGCAACTAATTCACTGATAAGTATCTGAAAAGAAAAGGAATCTAGCTAATATGTGGAATTCACTGTAAACAATCTCTGACAGTATCAAGCTCCTGGTGAACTGTAAGTGTAGTGATACCATGTTTCATACAGACATTCTGACACAAAACTATTCTGTCTTCCCTGTCGGATGACCCGAACCAGATAAATAGAAGCTGCCTGAAAATGAAGCAAATGACGTTTAAAGGTTTTACTCCAATCTTTAAGAAGAAGCTATCCAAGATGGCTAGTAAAGCACTCAGTGTTGACTGACTATTAAATATCCTCCTGTGCAGGTATCTGAAACACTTTTGCTCCCCACAGCCACTTGGGATAAAAGAAAGCTCACCCAAATGTTGTCATGTCAGTCAGTTAAAGACCAAAGCAATGAGGCAGTTCTAGCAGATGTTTGTGTGCCAGCTGAATTTATCCAGCTGAAGTCCACGCAAAGCAAAGAGGATTTTGACTTTTTGGGTTCTGAAGAAAAGTGAACTCATTTTAGATATTTAGTACATTTAGTTGTATCTTTCTAGCCCTTCATCTGGGAAATCCTATTCTGTCATGAACTGTTGCAATTGCTTATTTTGTTCATAAATAAAGATGTAATCACAGTGAATGGTGTTTTTCTTCTTATTCAGCCCTAAATTTCTAAAAGTCTGAAGTGGCCATCTCTTTTTTGTTGATCAAAAAGGGTGGTCCATCTGATATATCACAGGATAAGCTGAACCCTGAAGTTTATTCACTGGCAATGATGGGAATGCAGCGTGATTATTCAGATGTGGACTTCCGTAATGAAAACTAAACCAGGGATAAGGAGCAATACCAACCAGAACTGCCTTCCAATACCAGCTCAATACCATGCCTCAGCATGAAACTGTATAGTAGGTACTACAACACAAGAATATCCTAGGAAGCATTGTTTGTCCATTAATGACTGTTCACAGTCATTAATGTTTATTAGGGAATGCCGTTACCCTTTTTGTTTAAATAGGAGGAGTTCACTGCAAAGCTATTAGTCATACGTTTTAAACTATTGATGCATAAAAGATGCAGGTAAGTATCAAGGAATTTTTACAAGCATTGCTGTGTAGATTTGGTGCTTAGTTGGCCAAGGGACTTTGGCACCTAAAATGTCAGGACCCACCTTCTCTTAATGGTAACACAGGTGGTCTTCAGAGGAAAAATGGTTTGAAATGAGCCCTGTACACAGGACTCTGAGGGCAATAATAGCCCTCACCACCCCTACAGGGGGTCTTCCCACCCCTGCCCATGGTCCACGACCTGCGGCCACCAGTCCTTGTCCCAGTGATGCCACTGGATACCCCAGCCCTGCCCCACACACCAGATTCCTGGTTTCATTTCTCTTCCAACAAGGATTTGTATCCCCTGCCTTGTGTGCACATCCAGAATCTCATGCTGCAGAAGATGTGGAAAAACAAATGTAGTACACGGTGGCTGAGGACTCAGCGTCTGAATAACCCCTTAACTGTGAAGAGGATCAAAATTGCCCCCACTTTTCCATTTCTGCTACACATTGCACTCTGAGTCAGTTAGAAACTTTCCAAAACAGTCTTTCTGAACCCTAAACACTTATACATAGCTTTAAAGTGCAAATGAATGTGTATATGAAGCAGATATTTATGATTCTAGCATTGGAAAAGCAGGCTTTTCTTGTCTCTTCTCTTTTGTAATGTATACACACTACACAGCCAAATAGTTCATCATCATAGGTTAACAGGCAACATTAAAGTGTCTGTATAGTTCATGGACCATTATTGAAGTATTTGTTGGATGATTTGCTAAAAAATGAATGCCCGAAAGAATTTGCCATTTATTTCAGTCCACTTTGTGTTTTTTTTCCTGCTGTCCTTCAGCTCATTTTTGGATTTGGCTTAGCTATTTCATCCTGTTATTTTTCTTTCTTTCTTTCTTTTTTTTTTTTTTATAACTACCTTCTTCAAATTCCTTTGACAACCTGAGAAAGTCTTGCAGCTGAACGCAGTATTAATTATATTTCAAAGCAAACCTTTTATTCATTTGGGGACAATCTGTGAAACAGAAATCTGTGACTGAAGCTGCTGCCAAGCCAATTACTGCAAAATAACTCAAATATGTCTCGACAGATTGCAATTTTTCCTATTGTTTGTTTATTTTTTAGATCAAAAGGTTATGTTCACTTAAATTAGGCCTGCATTTAAATATCCCATAACTTTTGCACACGATGTATCTATAGGTATATATAGACAGTATACAGTGAATGGTATGAGGCAAACAAATTCCATTCAGCTACCAATGGATATTATTAATCTATTTCTACTTCTTTTTTAGAAATCACCTACAATTATACTTTAAGTATCATAGATTCATAAATTCTAGGGCCAGAAAGGAAAATTACAGTCTAATGTATTTCATAAGCACAGGAAAACAAAAAGAGCTTCTTGCTCAGTCATTGTTGCATCAAACAGCTCTTTTACAATATATAAAAATGTGATTTAGTATCTTTCAGTGATGGAAAATACATTGTGTTCCTAGGTAAGTTTTACTGGTAGTTTAGGATCTATTATTATCAAACCGAAATTGCTACTGTATTTATTTACCTAATTGCCTACTCTTAAAAAAAAAATAAAAAAAAGGAAAGAAAAAAGGAACAAAATCCTCCCAGACCAGACTGTGCATCTTTGCTCAAATGTGAGAATTTCTACGGATGCCAATGGAACTAATACTTCCTACAGCGCTTGGTGTAAGCAAAGTTGATCCAACATGCTTTATGAATTTGTTCAGTTTTGTTATCTGATGAATATTTTATACGAATATATGACAACTTATTGATTGCTCATGACATATTTGCTGCCACAGTTATTCTATTCATAAACATCCAATTGCAAAGCAAAGTGAGAGAGTTAAGTCACACTGTTATTTTTGTTTCCAGAACAAAATAAAGCTTCTGCAGTGGGAATAGACACACACGCATGCATGCGCACACACACACACACACATTTTTGGTCTATTATGCTAAATATGAATTTGCATTATTACTTGTTAGACTATTTCTTTATACTAAAATTCATCCTTACCAGAGTCATTAGTCAGACTAACATTTGTTGACTTTGCACCATACTGTCTGAATTCTCTTAATTCTGATTCTTTCTACTTACAGCTTTATCTATATTTTTGGATTTGCTCTGTTGCTAAACTTATTCAAACCTTAACAAGCTGAAGAATTTCTCGTCAGTAGAGCAGAAAACAAAGAGATTACTTCATGCACAGATTGTAATAGCACTCCAAATAATCGTCCTGATTAAGCTTTTGGATGTGCCTATTGATTATTGAACACCTACTTCTGTTAATTACATATGGACCTTCCAAAAATATATAGCCTTCCACAGCAGCCTGGAAATTCCCTGATAAGTATTAGTAGAAGAATTCTGACATTGTTCTCTTTAGCCAACCTACAAAGACCAAAGAACGTGGATTTTGGCTGGTTTTTTATTCTGGCAAAGAATTAAACATTATTCCAGCTCCTGCATAAATTCATTTAGAGCTGAAGGCAGAAGTTTCAGAAGTGGTGGACATCCCTAAATGCCTCTGACTTCACTGGATCCAGAGCTGAAAATTGCATCTCTGTGTCTCTGCAGATTCCAAATGGAGGTGACAATTGGGTCTGCCAGTAATAAAGCAACCTGCCTCAAAGAAATCTTTTATAATTTTCTCTATTGAAAAGTCTTACAGATATTCCTTTTTTAAAAAGAGGGAAAGAAGAATGAGTGGCAAAGAGGAAAGAAGAATGAGTGCTAAAGAGGCTTCTACATTCTCCAACTATATATTTTCTCATTTTATTGTTTTGCATGAGCTTGGGCAAAGCACAACATCTAAAACAGATCTCATCTTGCCAGGTCTCAGCTTTACCTGTATTCTGAAGAGTTTGCCTACCGCCCTCAGAAGTTTTAGAGGCTGATGAATTCACATTTATTTTTCTTTGAGATGCTCTTTTTAAAACTCATCTCACTGGAGCTGATGCCAGCATCGTGCTGTCACATCTTTCACAGTAAAGCCCCTTTACTGCCAAGTCCATGACCTGAAAAATAACTTTCTCCAGGGACCCACACCCTGTTTCATGTGGGAACCACTTTTTTTCTTTTTTTTTCTTTTTTTTCTTTTTTTTTTCTTTTTTTTTCTGTGCTCAGGACAAAATCTGAGTCTAGAGCAGTGCTCGAAGGGACATAAAGCAGTACCTAGTTTGTACTCATCCTGGAACTGCTGAGTTACAATGGATCTTGTGCGAGGGAGCTCTCATAAAATATCATGGAGGAGACTATAGCTATATTTGTTTGCATTTTGTGGGCTGTGATTACTGCTTTTGACTGGTGCAGAATTGACAGCATTACATCATTCTGTTACCCCCACTTCCCACTTCAGCCACCTGGCATGTTTTTTCCTTTACACTTCGGATTATTTGTAGTAGGGTGAAGAAATGGTAATATGTCTCAATGACTGCATAGGGGCTTAGGTGGGTGGTCTTCAAGGCATTCTATCATTTTAAAAGTTACATAAAATAATTCATCGGCAGTTCATCTTGGGCAGAATGTTTGGAAAACATGATCCTGAAGGTGAGAGAACATAATTCTTTCCAGATAAAAATAAACCAAAAGCAACTGAAGGTCTACAAAATGGAGTTAATCAACAAGTTAACGCTCATCATATTTAAAGGTAATTTTGTAATTGCCACATGGTCCAAGAGACTGAGCCACTCAGAGAACTTGGTATAAAAACTCTTGCAAATCCTTGAATGTTGCAACCCAGCATCTGTGTCCTAAACCTGCCAAGTATAACCTCTGAATGGTCACCAGGCTATTGGCTCCAATACTAAAACATATTGAGGAGGAGTGGAAGAGGGGAAGGCAATCCAGAAATGGGAGAAGCTAGTGCCAAGAAAATGTCACACAGATATATAGGAGCCAATTACCTTTGTAATTACATTTTACCAATAAAAGCCAACATTGTGTCCAGATTCCTGTAAGCTCTGCTTGCTTCAGTGACAGTTTACAAGTGTAGTTAATGAGTTAATGTGAAGATACAAACTCTCATTGAAAGAAAATGACTATATTATATGAAGAAGAAGAAAAAATAAGTCATGGATGTAACATGAAGTCATCAAACTTTGCGAGCTATCGGCAAGTCCTGTTAACCCCCTTTAAGAGAAGTTAGAAGTAGAAGAGAAGTAGATATGGAGCACCTACCAGGATAAGTTTTTTATTAGCATCTATCTATACAGTCAGTATTAGATGGAAATGAAGATCACCACAGAAAGAAGTCTCTGTTTCAAAGTGTTTTTATTAATGATATCCTTGAAATCCACAGCCGGTTTAGTCCAGTATTCGCAAATATAATTCTAGCATTCTTATCAGGAAAACAAATAATCTTAAAGTGCTGCTAGAAATAGTTCAGATCCATTAGTTTAAACAGCCACTGTCAAATATATAACTTCAAACTAAAATGTCCAGCCCATAGTTAAAGTTTTCACATGCAGTACAAATTGCTAGAACATACAGAGAGATCTAAAGTTATCAAAGACGATAGTAACAATAGTAGAAAGACTAACCATTTCTGATTCGAAAAGCCAAACTCAGGGGCTAAGATTTTTGGCGGACTACAGGTTTGAGTACATTATTCGTCTAAGCTACTTATGTGACCTCCATTATCATACTATCCAAATATCTCCATCTTGTCATGTATTTATCTTCAAAACAAAGACAGATTTTATTACTCTTATTATTATTCCCTTTAGAGACAGGGACTGGGGTATGAAGTCTCAGCTATTTTCCTCAAGGTTATGTAGCAGAAGACAAAATTGAAATAGAATATTAAGCCTGAATTTGTCACTTAAACAGTGAACAAGGTACCTTCTTTTATTCTGAAGTGCCCTCATGGTCTGACTTCAGGCCATTTCAAAGTTCAGCCCTTCTTCCCTCTCCAGGCTTCCCATCCTCAGTGTTTCAAATGGACAGTCACAAAAGGGAGTCACAAAAATCAAAAAGCACTTCTGAAGTAATGCAGTAAGGTTATTTTCTCTAAGGTATGTAAGATGACCGTTTGTTACAGGTGGAAAGCCGAAAAGATAACGGGAAAAAAATTAATGTAAATGCTGAGGAACTTGGAAACTTGGGAATTTTGTCCACATTAAAAGCAATCATATAAGCTATTTTCACTATGCACATGCCTTACTAAATGTAAATCTTCTTTAATTATTATATATGTTCAGTCAGGGAAAAGAGACAACTCTTTTTCAAACATCACATGGAGTTAATATTTAAAAATTACTATCAGCATATTTCTAATAACCTTTCTGTCAAAAATCCTTTGAACTACCGTCCCAGAAACTTCATCTGTAAGAGTTTTAGATTTCAGGTATGCATTTGGTTTCATTAGATATGCATTTGCAGAGACAAACTGCCTTTGATCTTATCAACAACAAAACACTGAATGTGCAAATTTTCATGACATGCAGACCCATGCTAGGATAGCCTCATCCTGTATTTCCTGCTTATGATGACTAAGTCATATGCTACAGTAGAAGATAACTTTCATGAAAATGAGCATATGCAGGAGAGCAATGACTTGGGAGTCCAGAGATTAGATTTTGCTTTGCCACTTATCTACGTGGCCCTGGGAAGAGCTTTCAAGTCCCAACATTTGCTTCTTACAACATGGGCTTTTTGGAGAAAGGATTCTCCCTGCTTTTATATGTGAATCCCTGGTCTCAATGCAGAACTGCATACTGGTTTTGCCAGTTCTGTCAATCTAGAGGTCCAGAAGTGCATTTAGTCTGCATCCAGGGATGAGAACTGTGTACAGACCACCTCATCACCTGCTGGTATGGGAAAAAATCTTGTACAGCCAGATTAGAAAGGAGCCGTGACATTCTACCCATCATCTAGATCAAAGAACCACAAGCGTGGCATCTGCCATAAGTGCATCTACTGTATGAGATATTCAGGGTTACTGAAATTCAGGGATTAATAAGAAAATATCTCCGTATTTTGTGTTCTGAATTTTATAAACATGTATGCATGAAAATCTAAGTGGAAACTTACCTTGTATATTGGAGAGATACAACATGTTTTTTGGGATCAAGACCAACACATATGAAGGTTCTATGTAAGGATATTTAGCAGAGGAGAAAGAGAGTAGTCTGCTATTGAGAACAGACTAAAACAAGCTTGATGAGGACAAATAACATAAATCTTCAATTTGATGAGATTCAAGGCCTGTTTAACTTTAGCTTTCCACTGCATGTGACACCACACTTCCCTGGGAGATTTGAACAATTATTATGAAAAGCTGCCTTCAATTAATAGTGTGAAAATAAATAAATAAATAAATAAATAAATAAATAAATAAATGTATATATCTGGAACTAAGATAACTGTTAGCTGAAGTAACTGGGAAATATACTTAAAAGGATTTTGATTAAACTATATTAGATGCTTGCTCTAAATATTAAAACTTTCCAAATTTAAAAAGCAATTTCTTCCCCTATTCTGCCAAAAACTCTGTAGTCCCTAACAGTTAAGACAGAGTTACTGTATCGGTACCTGTCTATATGTTGAGTTAAATTTGCATACATAAGCTTATTGAAGCAGTGTTGAGAATATTTCTTTCCCACTGAATTGCAGGTGTTCTGTGAGACAGGATTTACTTAGTTTGCTGGATTGACTCTCAGGCATTTAATTCCTTGAAAATTAGTTTTAGTGTGTGCACTTACCAAATATGGGGAAATACCGGTCAAATGGCCCTAAAGCTTCTTTGTCTTTCTGTTGTTATCCTATGTAATGGTATTGCCTGAGGGAAATTCTAGTGCTTGGAGTTTAATGAAATGCCAAGTATGTGGAGTCTAATACTCATGATGCTTAGTTTCCACCACTCCCATTGGCTTAACATTATCCTGTATTTTATGTTCTACAATTTCATAGGTTTAATAATTTCATAGAGTTTATGGCCAGAAGGTACCATTAGATCATCTAGTCTGGCTGCTTGCATATCATAGCCCATTATGTTTCACATGCATGAAGCATCTTAAGCCCAAAGCCTTTAGTTAAACTGAAGCTTTTCAGTCTTCAGAAGACTAAATCATGTGCTGCAGGCAGAGAACAGGAGGGAAAATAAGTAACAGCCATATCCAGGTATCTGCAAACACAGAGAATGGATTATCTGATACTTCAGAAAAGAAGAAGAAGAAATCTAAACACTGTGAGCTAATTGTGCGGGAGGTGGACCAAACTTTCTGAATCACAACTGACTAGCTGAAATCTTGAAGCATGAGGATTAATTTTAGCAAGCTGTAATCATTGCCTGACTTCAGATTGATAGCCTGTAAGTAAATTCTGGACAACCTCATGACTGTGTTGCCCCCAAGCAGCTGTAGAAAGGAAGCAAGTACAACAATTCAAACATTCACCTCCCCTCAACTTGCCTAGCTGTAAAATGGAGATAAAGCAACAGATCTCCTGTATAAAGCTCCTGGCTAAGTAAGAGCTAAGGATTTTGAATATTGGTATTATAATTTAAAACTACTCAAAAACTGTGACATCTCTAAATAGCTGAGGTTCTCTCCTTTGTAGTCAGCTTGAGAAAAGGTTGTTCAATGAACATTTTGCCATAGCATTTGAAGTTTCAACATAAGCCCTAATTAAAAGACATAAAAATCCTCTCGCCTATCCGAGGTTTCATTTTCATGGTTCCACAGGAGTGATTTAGAATAATTTTACTTTATAGACTGTATAATAAATAAAGCTAATCTCAAAATCTCAAAACAAAGCCATGTGAGGCAAGTAGGTTATAAATCTGGAGAATCTAGTCTGCAAAAGCAATGGAATTTTCATGGCTTTAATGTGTGATTAAATTATTTTTAGCTGAAGGAAAAAATAATCATACAAGACAAATATCAAGCTGCATAAGTAATATACTAAGGAGTGCCCCGTTCCAGCCATATGTCAGAAAACACAAAGACTGCAGCCTCTGCTCTTACAGTGGATGACACAAGCGGAGGGGAGAGTTGCTAAAATGATTGGCATCCTAGGAAGTTTTAATCCCTCCATCTTCCACAGGTAACGTTTAAAACTGCACACACTGGGCATTATCACTGGAGGGGTATTAACACTAGGGTGTCAAGGATAATTTTGAATGTATAAACCTATTCCCAAATAAAATGGCATCCTCCAATGTGGTTTTCGTTTAGTGAAAAAAAGTCTTCCAGGCTTTAATGTGACAGTGATAAAGGATAATAACGTGCAGCCATATCTTTAAATCCAATCCATTTAAATATTCAACAAGCTATTGCCACCTGCTAGAAGAGGAAAATTCATCATTTTTCCTTACCCAATAAAATCAGTAATTCTGGTGTGTTCCTTGCTAACTAGTGTTTCTTCTAAGATATTCTAAACTGTATGTGCAGTACTTTTTTCTCTGTATATATAATTTTTATAATTATTTCTACTCTTATATGCACACCTGCAAAACTACATCATTTGAGGAGCCAGACTACTCTCTTCTTGCCTTTACAAATTTCTGGCTGAATGCATAGGGAATTTGGGGAGTGCAAAGAACAAAGAAATGCAACCTTAGAAAGAATAAAAAAATGAAACCTTACATCTGCTACCTCGATTTCCTGCAGTAATTGTACATTGTTCAAGAGCTCTGATTTCCAGCAAGACAAAGTAATCTTTTAACACAACAGGTAAGTGTTAATTGTGAAGTGGACAATGGCTGTGACGGAGGGCACAGACGTGCCCTCTCCAATCCTGTGTGGGTTACGCCGTTCACAAGCCAAAGAGAAACAGGCTAAGTGCAGGTGTTTGGGGAGCGAGGAGGCAGCAGATGGAATGGCTGAGTTTGCTAGTACTCCTAGCATAGTTTAGCAAAATAATTTTGGCGTCTCTTATATTTGCTGAAAACTTTGCAAACATGCAAATTTGCATCAAATGGAGTGGAGACTTTCGGCGTGGGGGAATTTTTTTGTAAGCATTCAAATGGTTTACTCCAGTGTTTCTTATTTGAATAAGTGAAAATAAGTGAAACAAGTGAAACTTATTAAAGCACCAGGTGGTGTCATCTATTTGGAGGAGAAAGTGCTTGTGAAAAGGCAGGACACACATTTCAGGTAAGTGACTGAGACCTGTGTAATAACTTGGAATGGAAACCATGTCAACAAGGGTTTCCCAGCACTAATTTTGCAGGTATTCTGAGATTATTTCCTCTCCATTGCTGCTGTGGAAATGTATCCTCTTCTGAAAATAGTTTAGTGGACATGGATCAGAGACTGAAACCATCACGTGCCAACAAACTGCAGGTGGGTGACCTATCTAGAAGGATCAAGTATTTACTATTACCCTTAAGTAACGTATCGTTTCCAGAAAGGACTAGGATTTTAATATTAGCTATACTACCATTTGACCCAAATGCAGATACCCATTTTTTTCAAGTGAGTGACTCAATTTCATATTGCTGCTCTGAATCAGGCAAAAATGGGCAAGAATTGAAGTTACAAGTAACGCTAGATAGTACGTGAGTGATTAGACTGTGAATCAATGCATCCATTTTGCTAGAGGTATCTTTTAAGGTTTTAGCCTTGATTGGCACTTTTGCTATTTAAAAATAGCTTAGAAAAGAATACAATGCTTCATATGATCCAAAACAAAGTATCATGATAAGCAAAACAACAACAATTTGGTCAATCTGAAACAATTTGCTAAGATTTAGCAAAGAAAGCAGAATCAAAATGATGTATGTAGCTCTAAACATGAAGCCCAAACATTTTACAAGGATAATACTTCTGCTGGTTACACACACAACCGCCAGATCTTTTCTTAAAGTCAGAGTCTAGATCAATCTTTTCTTAGCTACTTGTTAATGACACGTATACTGTGGGTAAATATCACTCACAGTTCAAAGACCTTTGATATTTAGTCTATACGCCGTATGTGGAAATCCTGGGGATGAAAACTGATGCAATCAGCCTCTGTTAGGAAATGTGGAGTTAGAAGTTGAAAACTTATCAACAAGTAGATACGTAATCTAAGCACTGCTGGGTCTTCCTATGGGGTGTCTAGTTCATCTTCTACTGAGCTTCCTTACTCCAAGAGTGATACACTGGCAGCTGGATTGATCTCAGCTAAGTGTCTAAAGCATCTAAAAATGTTCAGGGTCTAGGGTGGAAATCATCTGGACAAATATTGAAATGTCTGCACTGTAATGCAGTTGGCTAAAAGAGCTCATAGGAACCATGGTCTACGTTTCTATCCACTGGCTATAAAAAGAGAGGAAGATGATTGGATCAGATAGAGGCAGTTATATTGCAGATCTAAAGTAATGTAAGACATTCCTACTCCTAATCATCACCTTTAATTACACATCAGCCACTGACCTTTTGGACATCATTTGATAATTACTTTAAGGCATCCTGCGGTCCCAGGAGATAATGAAATTTTTCATAATTGCTTTAGAAAAAATATACTTTCCTTGGCCAAAAATGACTGAAATGGACGTTGATTAAAGTTACCTCCTAAACTTATCTTTCTGTATGAAAAACTACAGAAAGATGTAGACTTTCAGGTGAATCTGAAAAATATACAGGCAGATGAATTAGGAGTTTCAGCAAGTGTTTTTTTTAAATTTTTCACTTGAACGACTTTACTAAAAAAAAATTCGTATAATAGAAGGACAAAATAATGATTCAGAATAATTATTAAAATTAAGAAAAACAGTAGAAAACATGTACTGTTTTTTAATCGTAGAAGACTTGTAAGTAAAGTTAACAACTTTTATTAGACTAATTAGTGTAGACAAAAAAGTAAGCATGGTTTTGAACAGAAAAGTGAAGTAGTGAGTTTTAAAGCTTGAATTAAAACTGAAAACAAATTATTAGGGTAATCAGACAAGTATCAGGTCACATCTCTAGAAAAGGCGATTGGTACTGAGGAATAGAAGGGATGTTTGTAGAGAAATATAGAGATATTGCTGGCCAATGGGAGAAACTTTATAATGTATCACAAAATCAAGACTATGATAAAATCTGGGGTTTTGGTAACCAACCAAGTCACAAATTTTAGTTCTTGGATTCAGCTTTAGAAGTCTTTTGTAAGTATCTTTTGATGATCAGGATTGAAATAGTAGTGAGTAACTGTCTTGTAGGAGAAAGGATCTCCCTGATCGGAGGTAGTCTTGTCTGTTATTTATTGTCTACATGGTTCATTCTTGTGCTTTCATTTCACAAGTAGGACATTTGGTGAACTTCATGAAGTGTAATATGTGTTGTAAAAAAACCAAGTGAAAGATAAAGGGTTTTATGAGTCCATTGTGGGCATATTTACTGTGGTTGTAGTGGAGATGCTTTGGTAAGGTTTACATTTCTTCAATTATGATCTAAATCCCTTTGTCAATTTTTTGGCCTACAGGGAGTTTTCTTCTGACAAGTTTAGTGATTTGCAGACTGTGAATGTTTGGAAGAGTTCTGAGCAGATATGATCTTCCCATATAAGTTTAATGTATAATTAAACAAGTGATGTAATCATATTGTTCAGTGTCCAGGGAAGGATGGCCTGTAACACATTGTGCCTACAATGTGTGGAAGTAGTTTTTGTTATGTATTTGAATGTTTCTTTCAAAATAATTTATTCCCCTGGGAAAGTGCCTTGTTGGATAAAATTCCTCTTTTAATTATTTAGGTAGGTATCATAAGTGTTCTCCTCAAAGTAAATATATTGGTGTATTATATTATCCAGTTGTCCTGGTTTCAGCTGAGACAGAGTTAATTTTCTTTATAGTGGCTGGTATGGGGCTACGTTTTGGATTTGTGCTGGAAACAGTGTTGATAATACAGAGATGTTTTAGTTGTTGCTGCACTGGTCAAGGACTTTTCAGCTTCCCAGGTGCTCTGCCAGGTGCAGAAGAAGCTGGGAGGGGACACAGCCAGGACAGTTGATCCAAACTGACCAAAGGGACATTCCATACCATATGGCGTCATGCTCAGTATATAAAGCTGGGGAAGAAGAAGGAAGGGGGGGAAGTTCGGAGTGATGGTGTTTGTCTTCCCAAATAACCGTTATGTGTGATGGAGCCCTGCTTTCCTGGAGATGGCTGAACACCTGCCTGCCCATGGGAAGCAGTGAATGAATTCCTTGCTTTGCTTTGCTTGCGTGCGTGGCTTTTGCTTTCCCTATTAAACTGTCTTTATCTCAGCCCACGAGTTTTCTCACTTTTACTCTTCTGATTCTCTCCCCCATCCCATCGGAGGGGAGTGAGCGAGCAGCTGGGTGGGGCTTAGTTGCCGGCTGGGGCTAAACCACGACACCAGTCATATATTGGCATGACTGGTTAATATAATTCTTTTGATGTATTTTGGATGGTTAAAGTGTTCACGGAAACAGGTGTGTTGGTTTGTAGGTTTTCCTTAGATTATAGTTGGTAGGTTGTTGTTTTTGATTTTGTCTTTAGTGTCTAAAAAAAAGATTATATTGGAGGATTCCTGACAAAGTATAATGGAATGTTGTTTGTTACTGAAATAGTGATGAAATTAATAAGAAAAAACAGATTTCTAGAACAGATGACAAAGATAAAATGTTTCTGGTTTAGATACAACATAAACTTCATAGTATGATTGCTAAAAAATTGTTTCTATCTGCATTTACCTCCATTTAAACAACTTCTTTCAGATTAGACATACAAACCATGGTTAGAAAATGATAGTGACAACTTGATATGATGATTCCTGTTAAAAAAAAAAAATTAAAAAGATAGAAAAGCATAAACCAACCATCAAGTACAGAACTTAAAGAAATTTTCCATGATTGCTCAAAATAACATTTCTTATCACTTTTACTTGAGCATCTTTCTATGCAATGTAGAGCAGTGTAATCTTTTTCTCAGTTCATAATGACAAAACTGATGCTTTGGCCCAATTTTAAATGTTACACCCTAGTGAGGCAGATTCATTGCAAATAGTGGGAAACCAGTATAAGCACCACCTCGCAAACTGGGGCAAAACACCTAATGTGAATACAAGTAAAGTGCCCACACTGATGCACTACCCTCTTATCAGGGTGTGACTTTCCCTGGGATTATTTTTATGGTTTTATGTGCATGTTAAATAGTGTGAGATCCCAATGGGTATGTTTAAACATCAGGCAGAGACATTCATCAGTCAGGGATGTTAACAGAGGGGACCTGATTATCAGAGCCTGGGTTCTTGAAACAGGCTGGCTACAGCAATTAATATTCTTAATACACTGCTTGAAGAATTTAACTTTAAATGAAGTTTGTCACCCACCCCCAGACATATGGATAAATCATGTACAGATTTAAAAAAAAAAAAAAAAGTTCAATCACGGCAGGGGGAAAAAATATACCAAATGAAAACTGAATGCTGAAAGGGAAAAATTATTTTCTTTCCCATCCTGTCTAGATGAAAACTAGCTCTAGATAAGCTGTTTATGATAATTCCTATTTTTGATTTCTGTTTGCTTCTATTTCAGCTACCTTAGCAAATTTGGTTTGTAAACTCTTTTGGTGGAACAATATGAGTCAGGGAAATTGTGAATGCTCAGGATCACGTATAACTGTGGGAGCTTAGGAGCCTCATCAAAGGTACGAATGGGTTCAGACCTCCTCAGATGCAGAGATGTCTTACAGCCAGGGTTAAATGTGCTAACTCCTAAGCTACTGAGTCAATGGTGAATGATGGTGTTGTCTTGGTGATTGCTTTGCAGGGTTTTTTTTTGTTTTTTTTGTTTTTTTTTCCCTTACAAGTGCTTGTAACAGAACTTTTTCATTTTGGGTCAAGCAGAATGACATTTCTTATTTCAGCAATAAACCCTTACCCCTCCCCTCCTCACCCAAGTTTTACACTTAGCTCAATTTTTTTTGTTATTTTTGTTGTTCTATTGCTACCGTCATTGTTTTCCCCAATTTGGCAGCCAACACCGACAAATCAATTTTTCACACAGCCCGACTCAAGAATATAAGTTGGCGCTGGGCTTTAACCAAACACAGGTCTCTCAATATGTCAGCCCTGATGCATACTCAAAGATCTCTCCTCTATGACTCTGCCAGTCTATGCATCCTTTATTGCTAGTGCAGCAAGGGTGACAACGTGTGTCAGGCCTGGTGGGAGCTGATCCTTGCAGCAGACACGCAGTCAGCTATAGCCTGCTGTCAATTTTACCTGCTGGCAACTCCTCCTGGAGGCCTGAGCCTGCCAGAGTTCACAAAAACGACGACAAACAGTGTTGTTTTTTTTTTTTTTCATAAGGCAATTCAGGTGCTCAGAAAACAGGTTGAACTGGGAGAGCAGACAGATGACAAGTGATAAGGGGCCACCTGTGAAAAGAGATTTTTTGTCTTGCTATTTGCACATATAAGTGAAATTCTCTGTTAAATGGAATTGGACAAGGAGAAAATAAACTCTCTCTTATTTATACATTGCATAAGATGATTTTGTGATCTCAGGCTTAAACTGGGTTTGCAAGCTATTAGGAAGACAATATTCACATGCGCCTTCATCCCTGTAGAAACGGCACACGTGGTTATTAGCAAATGCAAAGATTTCTCCTTCCTTCTGCAACCCTCCATTGACATCTGCCAGAAGTGGGATATTGGCTTTAATGAATCAGGCAGTTACTTGAACCTAGGTAATTTTGTGCCCCTCTTGATGATAACAGGCAGGGGGACTGTGTACAAAATGTCTTTGGTCATTGTTAACTTTGTATGCCTTTGACTTTGCTGCGTGTCGACAAGAAATTTGACACCATCTCTAAGGGAAAAATTCTAACTGAGGTCCCATTCCAAGAAACCTTTTTTTTTTTTAAAAAAAAAAAAAGGGCTTATATTCTGTACAAAATATGCCTTAGCACCTTAGGCATTGCAAGGATCACCAGCCAATGTGCTGAGGAATAGCATAGCAACCGTCACTAGGGAAAATGTCAAAACTCTGAGACATGCAAAAAACAAAAAAAGCCAGGCAACTGGGGGACGTTCCAGCTTCCCTTAGATCTCCGAGAAATTATTTAATTCCCACCTCTGGCAGATAAAACACAGTTAAACTGCATTGATTCTAACAACATTACAAAAGGGAAAAAAATCTCATATGTTTCAAAATATGTAATTTACAGCATTTTGCAGAGGGGGATGCAAACTTTACAAAGAGAAAAATTGGAAACATGGATTTTGGTAGTATAATACAAAAAAGTATGCTGGTTGTCTTCAATAATACATTTGTTTCCTAAATCCTACATCTTCTTTTTGCACCTCAGGTCTCCAAACAAAGACCAAGAACTGTTAGTTCCTCATTAGTGACTAAAAAGCTTAATGCATGTATTGTTTAAAACAGGTATTGGAGAGTAATTTTGTCAAACAACTCGCAGCATTTGTTCTCCTTTCAGTCCTTGCTCAGGGGATAATATGAAAAATCTCATATTTTACTTTTAAAATTGTTTTTAAAGAAGTACCATATATGTGCTGCCACAGCATCCTAATGGAGAAAGCAGCCTATATGCACACCACAGATGCAAAACTATGAAGACATGCATCAGCGACTTAACTGTACGACCAGTTTTCTTCTGCCTTTTTCTTTCCTTTGCCCATGATATATGCATTTGGCTGCACTGCAGCCTTTTTTAAGGACCTTGACACCTTCATCTCAAATCTGACTTCTCACCTGTCTCTCTCCAATCTATCCATAATTCTGTAGTTAGGGTCACCTCTGACAAGTGGAAGGTAGGACGTCAAGTCCTGTTAGACCAAAAGGGAACTCAATGATCTTAAAGGTCTTTCCCAACCTAATGATTCTATGATTTTATGATTCTTCATCCTTGAAACAATATTCTTACCCATCATTGAAAAATGGCTCTTCAAAACCATGGCTATTATTCAATTGTGCCCTTTTGGGTGAGGACATGCAACTCTGTTGTCAATAGATCACGATGATCAGTATGAAGCCTTGAGTCATATGATCATGGGGTTTTTTTCTTAGTGGGCTGGAAAGATCTCTATTCCTGATGTTTCTGCTTGGCAAACCCATTTTTCTCGGTGTGTAGGAGCCTTGCATTATTATTTTCTAAGCGATAATTAACTATATAACAACCTGAGGCCAGGAGCTTTTCCTTTAGGCGTTAGGGTATGCAAAGTAGATGTTTTGACCCTGCTCCATCACTCCAGCACTAACAGATTTTAAAACTGGGAACATTTCTCATTTCTCAACTCTGAGAACATTTTCCCCTAATCCTGCTGAAGAAAAATGTGGACATATTGAAACTGTGTTACGCATTTTCTTCTTCATTCAATCCTTATCTTATAATTATTTTCTTCCCTCTTGAATCATTGTCTACAGAACTTTGACACTGTATTATTCAGCTATGTTAAAAATCTTGAAGTAAAGTTCTCAGGACAGAGAATATCAGTAGGACTCATTGGGAAATTTTAAACTCTTTCTTTAATTTTGGATACAATGTTGGCCTGCTGGAAACAAAGTCTCTGAAAAAGTGGTTCTATCATTAAAAGGAGTAGCAAAAAAAAAAAAAAAAAAGAAAGAAAGAAATTGCTGGAAAAACCCATGTGGACAGGTACAAAAATATAAGGAAAAACTCACTTTTTGAAATTTGTAAATTTAGACTATAATTAGTTAAAAATAATCAGGAAAGAGTCAGTGTTAAAACAATGTTTCTCAAGATAAAATCTCCTAATAGAGCAATTGATAGAGTTAAATAATACCTGTCACATTCCTTTCTTTTTAATATACCGCTTCTCTTAGAAAACTTACTATTTCTCCTAATAAACTTTCTTCAACCTTTGCATCCTCCAGACTCACAGGAGACATATTATGAAATAGTCGAGCTTACCAAAGCTTATCTTCTGTATGTGTGTATGTTCATTAACATTTTGTAAGTCATGAGGTTTTGTCCAATTCGGGTTGGAGAAAACCTGTAAAATACTTATTAAAAAAACCAGGCAAAATACAGTTCTCACCAATCTCTAAATGTGAGATGTTTTTTAAATAAACATACAGATTAGAGTAGTGAGCAGATTAGTAAACAAGCAATCTTGCCATGTTCGAGCTGTTCAAAATTATGCAACTTAGAGGAAATTTCCTCTCTTCTTATTACAGTCCTGATGCATGGATGGTCCTGGGAAGTCAAAAGAGAGCAATTTTGGAACAGACCATGCAGCATATGGTCAATCTGGGTAATTCACTGCAACTGGAAATCATTGAGACAAATTCTGTGACTGCATCTAATAAGAAACTCAATAATTTTACAGCCATTAACACCACAAACTAAGTCTGTAAGGATGGTAATCAAACATCACACTTCAGGGCATAAACTAATTGCTCAGCAGGTCAGGAAATTATGCATTGCTCCTGTGTTACCCAAATGGTTACATGTCCTCTGAGTTTTCACCCCTTTTCCCAAAACAAGGGAAAACCAAGAACTGAGTGAACCTCCATTGTTGGATGGAGCAATGAAGAAATCCAGCATTGCAAGTGATGAGATAAATGTTGCATTAATGTAGACCTCATTTTCCTGGGTAAGTCCATTATTTAACATATACCATCTTTCCACTGTATGATATCCCTAAGTAACTGAAATGAGAACTGTGCCTGAAAGAAATTAAAAGACATAAGGACAGTTAAGGAATAATATTTCAGGGTTGTTGGCTGACAGAAATTTAGCTTTACAAGTTACTCTTTTTCCATTAATTACCTTTGGTGATTAAACTCAGAGATGGTGATCTGACCCCAGCTTTTCAGGATGAAGCTGTTGTGACAGTTACCTGGGAAAAGAGAAGGACATGTCAGGATGGATCCCTATATCTATACATAAACATATATTAGGGGATGTATCCTATTTTTCTCTTAAAAGACATAGAAAGAACAAAAGAAAGGAGAAAGCATCTTGCCTTAACGCTAGGATGCCTCTATTTCCTTGTTTGCCTACAGGGCTGCCCTGAATCCTTGATCCCATTCCATCATAATACAAGCAGCAATCATTTTTTTCTTCAAAGGATGAAGTTTGGCCACTTATGGGGAAAAAAAAAAAAGGAAAGAATATGCTTCTCCTAGCTCAGAAGGTCTTTACTAGGAAAAAACCACCATTTGGGGGAGATTTGCAAGGACACATTTAAGTAGTGGTTATCAGAAGCTGGGAGGGTCTGTGAGAGAAAGGTCAAGTCTATACATATCCTAAGCATTTGCTACTTGCTGTTGCCAGGCAAAGGTTACCAGGCTAAATGAACCTTACGTCTAACCCCATGTGGTATTTTTTGTGTTCTTATCTGAACTCCTGTCATGCTGAGCAAAGCAGCTCACACCTGACATTTTTCCGTTTACGGTCTTTTAAGCTACTAAGTCTGATTGGTATAGCATCCTCGGGGAGTGGGAAGACATGGGGCAGGGGGGAGAAGGGAGCAGGCAGTTGTATGTCAGGAAAAGGATATCTCTCCCTCACAGGCTTTCAGTCATCTCCATGGCTGTTTCTCTCCATCCCTCTCCTCAGTGACTAAAATCCAAGGTGACAATCTGACCCTCAGTCTTCAGGATCAGCAATTTTGGTGGCTGCCCGTGAAAAAAACCCCAACTCTCTTTGTTAATGAAACATTTAAATCTAAGATTTTAATCACATGTCAGGACACTGAAAGTTAAGGTTACCACAGCAACACTACAATAAAGCTCTTTGCACATAGCAGTTAGCGAAATGCACAGTTTAATTAAAAATTGTCTCAATTATCTGGCAGTTTTCATCCCCCCAAATGCTGGTCTCTCCTTCGCCCTCTCCGAGTTGTCGTTCAAATGCGGGGAAGGACAAGAGCCGTGGTGGCAGAGCCAGGCACTGCGCTGCTGCGTACAGGGTCCGAGTTTGGGTCACAGCGATGGAGGCCAGTGCGATGCACACAAAGTTTGCTTTCCACGTGTGCAAGTCTCTAGTGCAAGTCTCTACAATCACCATGAGTTGGCAGAAACAAAAGATTTGCTAGAGTCTAGGTGGAAAAAAGAAAACCAAATTCTATCCTGCTTTCTGCTACTATGAAGGATTTTTCAGGAACCGGCTTCTAACACAGTAGGGATGTTTTGGGGACTTTGCAGAGAGAAAGGGGGAACAACTTCTGGGGAAGCAGCATTGTCCAATGGTTAGATGATCTGAAGTGGTAAGTAGGTTCACTGACCAACAGCGACATGAGTCAACTGATCTGTCTCAAAAGAAAAAGAAATAGGGCTGATACTGATACTTACAAACAGCAGAATGATACTATGGTGCTCAAGTTTTATAGGTAAAGTACTTCGGGATCCTCAGTGAGAAATTGTTAGAGAAATGTCTCATTAGCATCGCAAGGTGATTTTTGCCTTGTGCTTCCCACAAGGCAGGTGTGACTTCATGTCCTTCCCCATCTCCACAGCATTTCCCTGCTTGGACGGTACCTGCCATGCTTTCCTTCCCTTGGTGAATTGCTGGTGTCCCATGCCAGCAGCAGTAGGTCAGCACCTGACTGATGTCATTAGAGCAGCACCGCACGGTAAGCGCGGGGCCATTCAACAGCCCTTCACTATTTATCTTCCCTCCTCCTCCCCCCGCCATTTTCCAATGTGAGGTCGGGGCCTCCTGCTCTGTAGGCAGTAGCAACGATGGCAGACCAGCCCTTTAACGGACCGCAAGAGAATATCACATTTGATGTGGACTCATGGGGAAGGAGCCAACAGAAATGAGAAGAGGCAGCCAAAGGTTGCTCTGGCCTGCCAGCTGTAAAAACAATCCAAGTGACATGGCAATAAAATCCAAGCTTGGGAGCAACCTCCTCCAGCTCCTAATGGTGTACTCGCTCACCCCCCCCCAGTCCCGCCTGCTGCCTGCATAATGCCAGCACAGAAGACGTAAGGCAGCCAGGAGGAGGAATAAGGCAGGGAGCAAGGGTTGCACAGAGGGAGAGGAAGCTCTGTCTGGCAAAGGCCAGCGATGATGGGGGGGCAGGCACTGCAGGCCGTTGAGATCGAGCTTTTTAAGTACATTTCAGCATAGCATGTTTGCTCCTAAGAAATCTAATATCCTTTGGGTCAGTGCAGGCCAACTGTTAGATATAAAGAATTCATAGCACTTGCAATCCCCAGATGAACCATTTTCAATTCTTCATGTTTCTGAAAAACCGTTGTGTCGATCTATCAGTGGTGGCTGTGCTGCATAACGAGGGCCGTCTCCTGCCTTAATGCCAAAGTGTAAATATTGCATTGCAGCAAGCAGCAGTAGATAATGCATAATAATGAGCTGGGTTTGTTATGTGATGTGCTACCCAGAGCCCTTGAAAACAATGCATCAGCTTTAAAAAAACAGAGAGAGAGAGAGAGAGAGAGAGAAATATTTTCTCCAGGAAAAGAAAATAGCCTTTGTGCTGGATGTAGAAGTAAAAAAATCATTTACAATTCTGAAAAATAGATGACATGGTCAGAAACATGAGGACAAGGATAAAGGACCAATTCTGATCTGATGAGCCATTGGAGTCGTCAGTATAAATTCACTTAGACATCAGCAGAGCTCTAAGCAGAGTTGAATTTTCATGCTGGAAAGATGGATGTTTTTATATAGTCTCCTCACTCTTATTTAATGGGGCAGGAATTCTAGTTGCAGCACATGATTAAATCTGATGAAAAGAAATATTGTTTAAGCCAATGGTAATCAAGTGCTAGTTTCATGATTTTCATAGTTAATTTTTCCAGTTCTCATCAGTAATGCATTTTTGTTCTCTCAAAAGGCAAGGTATAGCACTTTAATGGCTGTCAATCATCTTGCATTGTAAGCTACAAGCACTTTAGGAATTACTGAACCAGTGTTTGGCAGAGGCTAACAAAATCACATCAATGCAGTGTGAAGAATCTGGTTCATGTATCTTCATCCAAGAATTTTAACAATGTGGGCCAAAATGAAGGGCAGTTTGCTCTCTTCTTAATGCATATTATGTTAAAGTGTTTGTGGCAGAAAACAAGCTAACGGCTGACGTTCACGTTTCTCACTGCCAAAGAGATGTGATGTTTGCAGGTACTTACATGAATCGCACCTGGTTCCCCAATGCTCTCTTAGAAGTCCCTTGCCTGTACAGCTCTTAGCAACTCAGATGGGACTGAGTACTGACAAGTTGCTGAATATCATCAGTTTTCACTGTAAGCAGTGGGAGCTAATGGAGCTCTGCATCTTTCAGCATTCAATTCTGAAGGTGCCAGTAGTTTTATCATTCAATCCACTAAGAAACAGGCTGAAAAACCATTTCATACAGATCAACACACAGACTAGCCAGCAATATCTTACTCATAGCAAGGCAAGGACCTAGGTGCCAAAGGCTCTGCAATATATATTTTTTCACAAGCTGTCATAATGCTGTTTCCAGGTGTTTATTCCCTTCTGAGGCATCCAGGAGAGTAAGAATTTAGTAGGTAGGTCAGTCCTCAAAGATTTTCTTAATTAACTTTGCACTGAAGAAAAAGGTCTGTACTAACCCAGTTCAATCCCAGGAAAACCCAGAAAGTCCAATCGTACCTAAATCTTTGAAACATTCGTACTAAGTCTGGGATTTGTCTCATCTAAATTTAACCACCCTAGATTTAGACACCTAGCCTTTACCAATCATCTAGGTTTCCCCAATAGTGCATAGGGATAGGAATATCAAAAGCAAAGATCTATCTCTTTCTTTTGACTGCAGAGAGGGCCCAGAAATCTACTTTAGGCCAATAATAAATCAGCTAATCACACTACAAAATTCTTCTGCACTTCATTTTAAAACTTTCAACATAGATTTTTTTTTTTCCCCAGCACACACTAAATAAGAATACAATGGAGTAAGAACACCTAGGGGTTTACTTAGCATTAGCAATGAAGATGAGCCCCAGGAGATCACACTCCCCAGGAATTCAGTAGAGGAAAAGAAGTTTGTTTCAGAAAACAATACAGTTTGAGCCATGACTTCAGAAACGTAACAACAATTATGTAACATTTAGTGCGACATGCTTTAAACGGATAAAACTAGGGAACAAAGAGATGGTGTGTTATCTGGAAGCCTGACAATAGAATCCAGAGACTTCCTAGGCATATGCATTAATCTTTATCTAGACAAAGCAGTAAAGAGACAGGAGTGATTTAAAAAAAAAAAAAAAAAAAAAACCAAAAAACAAAACAAAAAAAAACCAAACACAGAAAAAAACAGCAAAAGAAACCCACAAATAACTGAACGTCATATTCTCTATTTCTTATTTTTTATTCTGAGAGAAATTTATTAAGCACATCTGGTGGGAAAAAGAAGACTCCTTGAGCTCAGTTTCTATCACTAACCACTGCTTTGTAAGAACTAAAACTTATCAGGCTCCATCTTAAAAATAATTATGTTGGTTGTTTATATTGCTTTTCTTATAAACTAAGGATAGACAGCTTGAAAAAAAAAAAAACAACAAACAACATAAGTCAAGACTGATGGAATGTGTAACTTCTAGTACTGACATTAAATAGTACAACATGGCATAGTTTCCATTTCCACATCAAACTGGTGTATTTTGTATATTGGGTTGGAAGCTAACTGTTTATTATTATCCTGACTATTGCTATTTGTTAGTATGATCTACTACCAGAAACTTCTATTTAGACAACTGATTTTGAATCCAGTCAGGCTTTAAACCGTTGGAACATCTGACTAGAATGCTGGTATTTTTGGAAGAGTTTACACAATGCAAGGAGGGATGCGTAAGCAAAAGTCAGTAAAATGGAAGGTGAAAATACAGGGGTATGAAAACTTAAGTTAAAACACAGAGAAAAGAGCAGGGAAGCTATGGAGCAATTATTCATCTAGCAAGAAGGATTATCATGGTCAAATTTTGGACCTGGTCCCTGACGACAGATCAAGCTAACACACAGTCATAGAACAGTACATGGCAGTGCATGGTTCTCTAGCAGACAGGACCTCAAATTAGGACGTGATTTTCATAAACCTCTACTGTCACTTGGACAAGTCTTTCGCGACTTTCATTCTTTGAAAGGGAAATGGGAGTTTTCAGTTTTGGAGGGATGTTGAGAAAAAAATTGACTCATTCTTTTTAACATCTTCAGCTGTAAGAGTGTATGATCACTTAAATATAGAATATCTTTTACCCAACAATGGCAATGTTAGTCCATAACCTCTCCTATAACCCTGTTTACTTTTTATTAATGTGAATCTTCATATAACAGAGAACAACTAGTACATATAGGCTACATCCTTTCTAGTGCATTCCTTTGAGCTAAAATGGAATGAAGTTCTCACTCCATCCTGCACCCTAATTCAGTGCTTAACCAGCTTTGAGAATTTACTTACAATATCAGAATTAAGCTACCATCTTTATTCTGCTAAGCAAGACAAATTTTGGAAACAGAACCATTTTAAGTCCTGAGCACTTTTCAAAGATTTCCCGTAATTAAAAACACAGACAGCTTTCAGATACAATGTGAATATGGAAAACAGCTCTTCAACTCTACTAAGGGTAAGCAAACATTTTATTATCCATTGATCTTTGCATATAGATTGTGTGAAGTACCAAGTCATTTCCCTGGAGTCTAACTTAAGAGTGTTTTATTTGATGAAAAAAAATAGATTTTTGTCTTATTCATTGTTACTGAAATAAAGAGAGATATCTGAAGTCACAGATACAGATTTTTAAGTTATCCTTGAGTAACATTAAGTATTTCAAAATTACCATTTCTGTGCCTTAATATAATTTTAGTGTTAATTTTAGTGTCAAAACAATTCTTACATTAAACGGTATTCTGTGATTTCTACTGGTCAAAATGTAAGTCCTAGTAAGTCAGTAACATTTGTTACTGACTTAATGTAAATCAGTAACATTTTCAACTTGTCTGAAAACTTATCTAGGCATTTAGTTCTGTATTTAAAGTACTCTGGATTCTGTCCAGTGACCATTGCTGTGAGTGTAAGGCTTACATAAATTCACATATGCCTTTAAAGGAAAAATAGACCCTGGACTATTTTTCTAGTGCTAAGTGCTAAACATCCATAGAAGTTAATGAGTTCTGTTTAAAACAGTGGCAAATGTTCATCTGGGAAACTACACATCATTTGGATGACTTAAGATCAGCTTCTATATTGAAACAGAAGACAGTTCACTGCTGGGTTCTAAGAAAATACTGGAGTTTTGTGCTCAAAACATAGCCTTAGAAGCCAAGAAATCTTGAACTTTATTATCAGTTCAGCTAATGACTCTGAGGGTGGCCACAGGAGTTTAATACATCTCTCTTTGTTTGTATATCTGATGTTTATTGTAGTACATTACAAGCATGAGAAATAATTAAAATGCAGGGTACATTTGCTTTCTCTTGTAGATTTCTCAGAAAAAATAAATAAATCTGTTTTGTCAAAGTTAAAATTGAAAAACAAATAAAAGCAATGGTAAAATATTTTATGTAAGGAATATTTTAGTTTATATTTTGCACTTATCAGAAAAATGTCCATTACATTTCATTTGAAGAAAAAAAAAAAAAAAGAAAAATAAATCAGAATGAATCCTTTCTTGAGGAAAAATTTTTACTTAAACCAGGAACCCTTCAGTTAATTGGTGTTAGTGTTTGAATACCAGGACCACTTCTAGCAGGTATCCATTTTTTAATTTCACCAAATTATTTTGTTACTGAAACATTGGTTTTACCTTTCATTATTGCTCTGCCTGGGAGGAATGAAAGAAACATTACTGTGCAAATAATCTATTAAAAAGGTATATTTAGTTAGTCATAAAACATAGACTAAACCGTGCTTATTAGTTAAACGTTTTGGGTGGCAACGCTGTTTAATATTTAGCATCTGCAGACACAAAAGTTATGGCTGACAGTATGACAGACATAAAATTAAATGTATTTATAAAACAGGTGGAGAAACTGTTGTCCTCAAAATACCTTCTGTCAGAAAATACCCAGGTGTATAACTGATATAAGCAGTAATACTGGGTTTGAGTTTATATTTGTAGAAAAACCGAGTACAACTCTGTATCAAACTGCTTTTGTTGTCAATAGACCCTGGAAACATCATGTGTCTTCCAGCTTCTCCAAAAGGAAGGCTAATAGAGAAAGAAAAAGATGCTCCTTTGCTGTCAGAGTGCATCACGCTTCTTTTCCATCCTGCAAAGTGGAACTTGTGGCTTGAGGAGCTCTGATTGTCATATTGGGCAATTGGGCAATTGCTAGTGGTTTCACAAGGCATTTATATGAATGTCTCCAATGAGCTGTGAGATAGCATGAGTTCATCTGTGGGCTGCTAGACCAATTCCAGGCATCAGTCGAGGTCAGAGGCCTATAAAATATTTAAATTGCCTTTTTCATCTCTAGCATATCAAGGAAAGTAGCTGCACACTCTAGAGAATGAGTACTACTCGGTATCTACCGTTACCATCTGATGAGTCTCTGTGTATCACTAGATCTTTTACATTTAGTGAAATCGTTGCTTACACAGTGTGATTTCCTTTCCCAATCTCTAACAGAGTATTTTATTAACAGAGTTTGAGGATTTGCCAGGATACCAGGATCTCAGTCTTTCAGATCCAGAATTTAATGTAGATCATGTTTTACGATATCATATCTTACATAAGAAAGGTTCCCAAGGTGAATATTAAAATATATAACGATGCATGGGAAAAGTAAAGAAAGCTGCATGCTGATGCACTCTTCTTATCCATTTCAATATTCAGACAGCCTGTCTCTGCCCCTGAATGAAGCACACAGAACAAATTTGGAAAGAAATACAAAACAGTCTTGGGTCAGTCAGTCAATAGGCCTTTGAAAGACAGTGTTGGACCTTTTTCCTCAGAAGTGTCCAGCCCGGCATTCAGAATTCCTACTAATGTGTCCACAGTTTCTTCAGAGCCACACGAAATATCTAAGTAGTGTGAGGCTTAGTGGAGATGGCAACCGAATATGTTATGCTGATACCAGCCACAAATGATATTTTGAAAATGAGGGTGTTTTAGTGATGACGTAGGAACTTCTGTTAATGACAAATTCTTTCCTGTTTTCAAGCTGTAGATTGCGTAGATTCTTAGCTGACTGGTAATTGTTCTGACTTTCATAAATAAAATTGTTTATAGGGTTGACCTGATCTGGAAGCACTTTTCTAGGAGGCGTCAGCTGACAGTTGGATCTTGTGTTAGCTGAAGTATGGAAAGCATTTCTCCTAAACCATCCATTATTGAGACAGGACCAAAGCAGCAGAAAACATTCATAGGTGGACAACAGCAATGCTATGACTTAACGAGAATGCCTGATAAAACCTGGAGACTAGCTGTAGGCTTCCTGAGTCCTGTTCCGAGTCCCTGATCACAGAACTCTAGTACTTCTCAAAAAACATATTTCATGGGTGCATCTAGAGAAAAGCAGACTGGTCAACACAGGAAAAGCAACGCTTAGCAATTTGAGCAAGCCCTGAGTACAATGTGGGGGAAGCAAGGCTATCACTCAACAATTTAGAATTCATGTATTATAATAGAACAACACAATCATTCAACATGGCAAGAAAAAGCTGATTTTTATGGCCAAAACAACACTCCACATAAAATTCTGACATATCAATTTAACATTGTTATTTGCTTCTGCTCTGGATTTTGGGACTGATGCTGTTTATGCCTTTTCAAAAACATCTTGAATTAATATTCAGTGTTTACTAAGCCCGTTGGATTTCCTGATGTAATTTGCATTAGCTCATAGCAGCAGGGGCCTCCAGAGAGCTGGTACCAAAGAATTAAATAGTAAAACAAATGCTTTGATCTGTTAAAAAATAGGGTCTCCTTCACCTTTACTATATGATCATCTGTGAAAAGAAAGAAAAACAAATAAGTCACATCCATTCTTTATTCCATTACTAAATAAAACAATGTAGCTCTTGTTAAGAGAATATTTTAATGGCAGTATATCTGAATACCAGTGATTACTGAGTATTTGACAATTTTCCATGATGAAATCTTCAGCCTCACCGTGCTTGTTACTAAGGGCTTCTGAACCTTTTCAGCTAAGCCAAATATCCAGCAAAGAAGGATGTGTTTGTAGCATTACAAGGTGCTTTGGGAAATCTGAGATTCAAGCCTATCCCAGAAAGAAACCTTTTTTGGTAACCTTTTTTATAACCTTGGAGAAGTCATTTTATCTGCTTGTGCCTGTTTTTTGTCTAGTAAATGTCTTGTTTGTTTATGGGCTAGATTGCTGTAGGAAAGATTGGGAGCTGTTATATAAACTCATATCTGTACAGCAGATGTTAGAACAGGCCAATTTTGTCTATTAGTGTCTTTTTCTTTTGCAAATAAGTTGTGAACCTTGACCTCTCATTCATCACCCTAAACTCCAACAGAAAGAAAATTCATAAACATTTATATTTAATGCTTCACATTGCCCTTGTGTGCGTTGCCTTCCATGTGAGAGTAGGATCAGCATTAACAAACCTTATGTGGTCAGAGAGAGATTCCAAAAATGATCACACTACAAAGCTATACGCTAAGGTTCCAGATCAAATGGTTTCTGTATGGTGGATCAGTGTGAGTATTCAACATCAATCCTGAACATCTGCAGATCAATGAAGTCATACGTCTTCAACTCACCTCATGCACCGAAGTTACTGAAAGCCATAACCTGATAAGGATAACCTGACAGCTGCCTTGTTGATAAGGCCACGGTTTCTATCATCAGAAAGCCAGAGATACCTCACACACCTACTTTTGAATCTTTGAATTACATCCTGGACTAGGTCTTGGACCAAAGTCTTCACCAAAAAAACTTTACAAATTGTCTATAACAGTTCATATCCCTTAATGTAAAGTTTGGGTAAGCATTCCATGTTCTCTGAGCACCTTTCCTAGTTAAGTGAAACTCTGAAAACTTTTCCCTGGACATGTTGATATTAGATGGCATTGCAAAGCAACTTCTTACTTTTCTTTAATGAAAATAAGCTCTTTTTAGGGTAAGCAGCTTTTGTATTCATGAGATAATAGTTTAACAGTGATGCACAAGTTAGTTGAATAATGAAAGACATTGTCAAATGTATTTAAAAATACTGAGAAATTCATCAAATAAATTATTCAATCAATGTTACAGTAACTATCTGTGTAGGTATTTCTACCACCAGAGGTATCTGACAGCCTCTAGGGTAACCATATTTTTTATTGTTAAATTATTAATGATGCTTTCATGCCTGAGGCCTTACGGAATACTACATGGCATCTTTTATCTCAGGATCTCATCTTGATTCACAAAGATTAAACATCAAAACATCCTTATGAAGAAAGCAGGCTGTACAGTATAGTTGTACTGTACTGAATTGTATACAACTATAAATACAAACCCAGCACTCATTTAAATGAACTTGAATTTTTACTCCCTGTGCTTTAGGGGCTTACATCTGAAACTCGCAGTTCTTGTAATTTGTAGAGGAACCTTTAGGAAAAAAAGGATAAGAGAGAAATTAAGTCTCAAAATCACTAAGTTCAAATCATTTTCAATTGACTATTCCACAAATCATTTTCAATTGACTATTCCATCACCAGTCATCTTTTCTGTGGGACCTGAGGAGTTCACCAAGACCTCTCCTTTCCAGCACTGTACCAAGTCAGAAAATCATTTAAATAGGGCTTCTTCTGAGATAGCTTTGTGGCAGGTATTTAAACATATGGACAGTGCCTTTGAGCTAGGTTTCTAGATAGATGGGGAAACCTGTGCTATGTTTTAATACACATTGCAGTTTTCGATGACCAGGTCAGTGGTATCAGAAATTTACAGTACCATTCATATGAGTTTTATGATTCTTCCTTAATCTCTGTTAAAAATGGGAGTTAATATATCCCAGAGTGGAGCTGAAAACAAAAATTTTAGTTTAAAGTAATGAGCCTGGCCTTTCCACTGTTTAGAGAGGGATGAAACGGTGTGTTTTCTCAAGTGCTCGGTAAACTTGTGGCAACTTTTGGGAACAGATCATGTCACCTGCATATAGCATCCCTCCTGGTGATTGCTGTGGGACTTACTGGTTTGAAAATAAGCAAATGCCCATTTTACTAAAGGCTTAAACTGAGGCAGGGATCTTAAATGACTTGTCTGAGATAATAGGAGTCTGTAGCAGAAACATTCCTAATAGTATGTTTCAACTACCAGGTTGGTTTTGCTGTTTTCCTTTCTTTTTCTGTTTGAGAAATACAAATGAAGGTGCCACCGGCCTGCCAACACTGTCTGAGCAGACCTAGGAAAGCAGAACATCAGTTTTATATGCATATATGCCAGGCTCACTAGCACCTTGCCCTCAGCTCTTTCTCTTGTATGACAAGCACGATCAAATACACAGAAACCAAGCAAAACAATACCCACAAAATCTTGCCACACAGCCTATGGAAAGCACTTGTCTGAACACAACAGGAAAGCAGTGCATGCAGCATGCTGCTCTTGAACACAGAGGTTTCATTTCTGATCTGGCCAGTCAAGTTGGGAATTGTATCTGTGATAATGATGGCATCAGGCAGAGTGAAGCTATTTTTAAAAGAACTGCCTGCAGGCCAAAGGGTAGCCCCCAAGGGGAAAAATAATCAGCTCTGCCTTCTTTACATTTAAGCCTACAGCACTGTCAGGGCCTGACAGTACTGGCCAGCATGCAGTTAACATAAGCAAAGAGAAGTAACAAATAAATACAGGAGAAAGATAAGTGTGCATCGGATGGACAAATGTCCCTCATTCTAGAATTAACCTTTGCGTGGTTGAACCAAAGCCCAACATAAAAGAGATGGATGAAAAACTCATCTCCCTTGCATATCTGCAACATTAGAAAACATCAGCTCCAAAGGCAAATGTGTCCACAAAGATTTCAGTTTAAATAATATCAAATGGATGCAAGGAAAACCTGCTGCCTAATTTTTAAACTGACAACACAGTCCCCAGAAATCTTTCTCTTATTTTGAAAATCTCCAAAAGAATTAAAAGGTAGAAAAAGGCAGAAGTCATCTCATGTAACTTTTAACTGTCATGTCTAACTTAACCACTAAGACTATTATTGTAGTCAAAAGAGAGAAATAGGCAAATAGGCTTTCACAGGCTTACAGGACTGAGGGATAATTCAGGTTGGAAGGGACCTCAGAAGGTCCTCTTGTCCAACCTCCTGCTCAGAGTATTCCTAGGATGCTTGTAGTCTTACCCTAAAGTGACGTCTAAAGGGGTGAGGTGCTTTGCATCATGTAGCTGCTGATTCCCAGCGAGCCAGGGAAACTGGACCCAATGTGAATGTCTGCATCATGGACATCTAAATAAGGCAAAATGAATCTCACCTCCAATGCCTAGTTACATGGTGTTTCTGCAGATGCAGAGGTCAGCAAGAAGAAGTAGGAATTCTGCAGAAATAACTCAGCTTGCCCAAAGGTAAAGGAACACAGCAGAGAGCTACAGCACATTGTAGGCAAAGGAAGAAGTTGCTTCACATGAAATTTTCTACAATCACAATTTGGTAAGTGCAAATAGACATAGGGAGGTTCCCCAAATTTTGAAATGCAACATCTCAGACTTTCTGTGCAAGCAAAGCAGGTCCAACAACCATTAACATGAGTTCTAGCAAATACTTGCACCTTGGATTCTTATTCTTTAAAGGTTGATTTGAAACACTTACAAAGGTCAACCTGGCTAGATTCAGTCTGTGATTTTTAAAAGCTAGTTGGGAATCCTGAACTCAGTCCCAATGGCAATCTCATGTGACAATAAAGCAATTTTTATTAGTAAGTGGCCCATTAAGATGGCATGCTTAATATAAAATTCTAGTCCTTGTACCACTAAGTTGCTTTATTGCCACAGCTTTTCTAGTCCTTGTATCACTAAGTTGCTTTGTTGTCACAGCTTGGCATTTTGCATTGGTTAACTGCTACAAAGAAAGAACAGTGTATTTTGAATAGGTTACCTGAGACATAAAAAACTAACCTATGTTTGCTTCCAAATTCTTTTCTACAACTACAAAATAACATTGACTGCAGACCCATAATTACTTTCCTCTGAACTTACTAGTCAAACAGTGTTGATTTAAGATACTGATTATATTTTACAGGAATTGGTCTAGAAAGGGACATGGGGACAGAGTAGATTCTCGACGTTAAATATTGAAACTTGTTTCTTCTATTGCCTTTTAAATAGCTGCATGCACACAGGTCACAGAAGAAACTTTGTCATTTAAATAGCTAAAGGAAAATGAATGAACACACCCTCAAAGAGTTGTGAAGGTAGCAAGCCAAAAGTGAGTTCCCAAACAGTAACTGCAAGGAGAAGAAATAGTGGATCTTTTCTTAGCCAATTAATATCTACTTAGAAGCTTATGCCCTGGTGTGCACATGTAACTCAATTTAATGTTAATGAAAGTTATGTGCATGCTACAGAGAAGGCTAGGCTTCTTAAAAGGGGTTGTTCAAATTGCTTCCTACAGATACAGGTCAAAGATTAATCATTCAATTTGGCTTCCCCTGCATTACAAAAAGAAAAAAAAAGTAGATATTAACAACAATACACAGTACTTAACTGCAAAATCTGAAGCTACAAGTATTATTCTTCCTATATTTTTATCAAGTTTTTGGGCTATTCATGCCATTTCATTTTTGAAGTAAAAGCAAAAAGTGGCAGACTGCTGTGATGAAATGCTGAGGTTACTTGCACAAGTGTAAAGAGAGCTCAGAATCTGGAGATTCATTTGTCATTACACGTGATTTTGATTCTTGCACTGGTTAAGTAAACTAAAAAACAGTGAAACTGGAACAGAGGGTCTAAAGACTTCAGTGATGCATAAGTAGTAAGAGTTAGTTCTGTTTTGCTGGATTTGAGTAGCTGTACTAGGCAGATGTAGAGTTAAAGAAACTGATATAGTGTTTGTAATTGGACGTCTATGGCCTATTCACAACAGACACAAACGTAAACCCATCAAAGCATTCTTCACCAGATTTTATTTCCATTCACATATGTATTATTTTCTGTAGTCAGATGTAACCGCTAACTGTACCTGAGTGGCAGGAATAGAGGATTCAGTTTTCTGTTGGCCTTTGTTTTATATGGTCATTTACATTTGGACTTGATGTTTGAAATGCCACCTAATCAAATCTGTAGCTAATCAAGGCAGTAGCCTTGTATTTCTACTTTCAGTAGGTGTAAATGACCAAAGCAAAATGCAAGGAAGAAAAAACAGGAGTTATTAGTCATATTCTAATGTAAACACCTTATTTTGGTCAGATAAATTGTACTTTGAAATTATTATGTTGAGGATAAGGAAAGTCTAGATAGGTAGTTCAGATGATAGGGACACATACAGCCTTCACTTAGGATTTGATTTAGTTGCCTAAAACCAGGCATTTAATGTCATTTGAAATGCCCTGGGGTATCCAGAACATCTGTGCAGGCCTGGAAGGTGTAATGCAAGACCTATGGGAGAACCATATCTTTGAGGAAGGGCAGACGGATGTCAGATCCTAGAGAATCTGAAATGGCATCAGATATCTATGTTTGAGTAACCAATTAGAACCTTCAGACACCTACATTTTGGAGTATACATTTTCTATACATAGCCATCTACATGACAGCTGTAAGTCTAAGATCTTTTATAGTAATTGGAGATCTATGGCCTGACTTGTTTATTCACACATGGGCACAGTGTGATGTTTGAAATGCCCTAGATTATCCTGGTGTATCTCCAGCTGCTGGTCCAGAAGGATGTGGATCTTCCATATGTTCTACGGCATAGCTGCCAAGACCAAGCTAATGTTTTGGACTCCTTAGTTCATATCAAATGGCATTAAGAGTTTGGGGTATCTCAGTGAGTGGAATCTCTAGTCAATACACCTAAGAATAGCTTTGAAAACTAGTAATCTCAGTCAACCTATATTTGGTCATTTATGACAAAAAAAACACCCAAAACAAAAACAAACCACCCCCCCCCCCCCAGGTCTTTGAGAGTATTGATTAGAGGTCCATTGACTTTAATACCCTTAAACACGTAACACATAGACACCTCAATGTACACACCTACTTTTGTGTATCTTAGCTGTGCTCTTTATCCTCTCACTCAAATTAAATGAAGTGAATCCACACTGAGTGCTGTTTGAGATGTCTTAGTACTTTGTAATGTGTTAGACTATCCCTCTCCTGGGCCTGCATGCCATGCCTCTCTAAAGACCCACTAGAATTCATTTGCTGCTTCTAGATTTTAGTGTTCTACTTTTGCCAGTTACTCACCCATTGCAGAAGTTGTGTTAGAACCATGATTACATTATCTAGGACCCAAATAACAACCCTAAATCAAGAATAACACTGGCTTGGTAACGTTAAGAATCCTACAGCACTGTAGAAATGACTCTTCCTTGCACACTTAACATGGTTTTATAGAAGAGTGATAGCTTGAATGGACAGGGAGAGAAAAAAATGGGGTTTTGTTTGGTTGGTTGGTTTGGTTTGGGTTTTTTCCCTGAGAGGACTAATGGTATTGTTAACAAATAATTTTGTGGGATAGATTTTATAAGGATTTGATGGTAGGGTTTAGGAGATCTTTAAGTTCAGAATAGGGGTAAGGCTGCAGAAGACAGGTAAGCAGGGCATAGACATGGGTCTGGGGTTATACTAGTGATGACACAGATTTATACAGCAGGAGGGACTATAGTTTGGCATGGCAAGGAGAGGCAAGAAAAGCTGAGGTACGCTCATAATACCTGAAGCATGCTCTTATGTTTGCTTCTATGTCTGCTGATGTCGTATGTCACTTACAGCTGTGAAAGAGTGGAAACAGAAGGAAACCACGCAATTGCCTCCTCTCAGGACTTTCAGTTTATAGTCCGGTTTCTCTGGTCTCACTCTTCCAGTCATGCCTTGTGAGATCTTGTCCCTGCACTCTGAATAGTTGTCTTCTACATGATACGCCTGGAGCTAAGTAAGACGGTGTGCTAAAATAGTCAAAGTTGTTCAGGTGAGCTCAGAGAGAACTGCTAGAGACAACAGAAATTTTTGACAAACGGTACCTAAATGAAAATATTTTGCCAAGTGTCAAGGTTTGAGCTGATAATTCTTCTGTTATTCACAAAAAGACATCTATTTGGTGGCCAAATCTTTAAGGACAAAATTCTATCCTATTTTACCTCCATGCAAACCCATATTTTCAATTAGGAAAGGCAGGTTTGTTCTTACTGATAAACAAGAATTTTGAAAAAGAAGAAAATAATAGAATAAGAAAAGCAGTTCTAAAAACTACCATATCATCTAAGTGGTTTACTTAAAGTCATTTGGTATTGAGATGCAAAATATTTTTATTCCCATGATCCCATAAAACCTGCACCGTATTTCTATGTCTTTACTTTGCTCTTCACACTTAATGTAAAATTAAGTCCAGCTAGAGCACTGAGCTTCTGACTAATACTCTCAAATCAGCCTCAGTTTTGTGTTTCAGAATCTCTATCAGCTCTGCAAAACATTGTCTCCTGAGGGAAGGCAACAGTTGGCATTTTTAAAACCTAGAAGCAAGCGTTTGAGCTTGATGAGGCTGTAAACTCGCTGACTGATGTTCCGTGCTCAGCAGGAGAATGGGTACAAGGAACAAAAGAGTCTCCAAGGAAAGGGTCTGCTCAGTGTCCAGACCCAGTAAATCCTTTGCTGCTTCCTGAGGTTGCAAACAAGGCTGGTGATTACAGGCAGTTTTATCCCAGGGTCTTTATCACTCTTCCTGACAGTTTGAGATTATTTATCAGCAAGATCTAATACCTTAAACATTTTTGGCAAGTTCTCTTCTTGAAAAAACTGCAAGAAAGAGTTGAGGCAGACAGACAACACAGTATTCCACAAGGGGAAACAAGTCTTTAATAAACCTCATATTTCTCTATATAATATTCCATCACTGATATTTCTGTAATGAAGCATTATTTGACAGATTCAAACTACTGCAGGATAACTTAGCATGGCTCTGAAAGCAAGCTTTCAAACCTCAGGAGGTCAAACTGACTACATCTTTTTAATGGGTAGGCATGGAGCAAAGCAATGACCTAAGAGCTGCGAGAAATAAAGAAACATTCTGTCATTGCTGCCTTTCTGATTAACTCCCTGGCTTTCTCCTGTGATTACTGAAGATTTTCCAGTCAAGGAACACCTTCTGCCTGACACTGACACATGCTGCTTATGTGACATGAGAAAATGTAGGAAGTTGTCATCTGCTCTTTGACTGTAAAAGAGTGGGGAATGCTTTTTCTTCAAATCCATAGGACACGTTGCTATTAGGGACTAGGTTTATGCTTTTGGCCAAGCAAAAGGAGGAAAAAAGGGAAAAAGAAATTTTGCTGTTGATTGCAGTGGTTAAAGAATTTCATTGGAAGAGTAGTTTAATATAAGAATTTGTATTTTCATGCGATTCTAAAGTTCTTTGTCAGTACTACAGAAAAATGAACTCTTTCTGTGAGACTTTTGGGATTGCACGACACTGTAAAATGCTGGAAATGTGTCCATGGGTATTCATTCCCAGGAACTGCAGCTCTCCTCACCAAAGCCATCTGATGTTTTCCAAGTAAAGCAGCACACAAGTATTATTTAGCTTATTAAAATCAGTGGCCTACTTCACCTGTGCTGTGTCACATTAGTTCCTTTAAATGGACTCTTTTAAATAAGCCAAGACTTATTGAGACTGTACAAGAGAGATCACACCTGGGTTGTACTCATGCCACTTGGAGACAGAGTTTGAGAAAGAAGGTTTGAATGTTCTCTTTCTTTTGCAATGGAGGTTGGCATCTTTTTAGCAGAGGTGTCAGATAAATGAGATCTTCATGTAACCTCTTTGGGGAGTGAGTGCTTGAGGTTTCCTCTGTGCTTGTCTGTAGCGAGTGTGATTCGTTAGTGTGAGACTGAGTTACTCAAGACTTTTAGCGCAGGAGGTCTGGGGTCAAACACTGGTGTGTCAGACATCAGAACTGCTGAGCTCACTTACAGCTCTTGTGCTGGAAACAGTGAAGGTGGCAATCAGCAAAACTGGCAAAAATACAGTAGGTCTCATTAGGACAGCCACAGATTACAGTCCTGGATAGTTCTCTAGTTTTGATTGTATAGCCAGTCCATAAGCTTTCTTGTTTGGTGCAAGGTGGAAATGGATTAGAAAGGTCATCTACAAACCTGTTCTGGGCAGGCTAACACCAGGGGTACCAACATTCCCAGCAAAAATCCAGGATGGATGTGTGTTTACTCCTTAGGCACACTGAAACACAGGACATAGCTATTTCTGTCTAGCGATCAGGAGGGAGAAGACAGCTGGCATCGGAATAATCCAATTTAACACACAACCAAGTACAAATAATCACCCACCTCCTGAAGGTTATGTGACTTGTGACAGAGCTGATATACAGCGTGGAAGGAGATGGACAGGCATATCAAGGCAATATTATCTTTTTTTGTTTCTTCACAGGAGCAACACTTTCAAAATCTGCCTATGCTGGTGGTACAATTATTTTAGCCAGGACTAGAACACAAGGGTGAGAAAACAAGAACAGCCACACAGAGAGGCAGAAGGATCATATAAACCTGTGAATCCTGTCCCTGACAACATCGCACAGCAAATGTTTAGGGAAAAATATAAGCACAAGCCAAGATGCGGTCATACATCCATGGAAACTGCAGTTCAGGGACTTCTGGGGAAAAGAGGGGTTTTTTTTGTAGTTAACAGATTTTACTGGATTTTCCTTCTATGGATTTGTGAGGTTAGTATTTGAACTTGTGCATACTCTTTTAACATCTGCAGCATCCAGAAGCATGGAGTTCACAGACATGCTCAAAAACTTTACACACTATTTATAAAGAAGGATCTGTTTCTGTTTTGTATCACTACTTCATAGTGTCACTGAGTGTCTTCTAGTTCTTGTGCTGGAGGGGACAGCGAAGAGTCAATCCCTATTTGTAGTTAACAGTCAATCCCATCACACTCAAGGTTATGTAGATTTCTATCACACCACATTCAGTTATCTTTTTTCCACACTAAAGGATCCTAGTCCATTTAGCTGTTCCTCACACAGAAACCGTACCACATCTTTGATCACCCTTTGTCGATTTTCTCTGGGCCCATTTTACTTGTAGTATATCTTAGCTGAAAAGGAAAGCTAGAATTGTATTATTCAAGGTATAGACATATGATAGTTTAATAAATTCTAACAAAATTTTCTTCGTTGTCTTTTATGTTTTTCCCAATAATTGCCAAAATTCACTTTGTTTTTTAATTACTCCTAAACACGAATCAGATGTTTCCAGCTAAGTATTGATTATAAGCTCAGGATCTAATTTCTGATAGTGCAAGTCAGTAGATCATTGTATATGTAAAGTCGACTCTTTTCTCTCAAGTGCATTTCTTTGCATTTATTGACACTGGATTTCTTTTTCATTCGTCATTTATCCCTAGTTATTCTGTAGTTTCTTATTATCCTGAATAACCTGAATGCCTTGAATAACACAGGCGACCAACCACCTCCACTGCCTTTTGCAATCTTGTCCAGAACACATACATTGAATAGAGTCAGTCCTGACATAGCCCGGATGAGACATTTCTAATTCTTTTCTTACGCATCGTGAAAGAACAAAACATGAGAAACTGTTATCTGTAAAGAAGCTCTTCACATTTCTTACAACCAAAGTGGGGTAGATTTGTTTTGTAAACTCTACGACATACTTGGAAAACTCTATGACATTTGAAGGTCCAGTGAATTCCTTTTGCTATTAAATGGGTTTAGTTTCTTTCAAGGTATCCAAACTGTGCTGACTAAACTGCCCTTCCAGAACTATTACCGAAGTTACCTATAGAGCAAAAGTCCTAGCAATGAAGTGACAGCAGTCTGGGAACAAGATTTCTTGCCTCACTCACACCCATATCAGGCTATTTTATGGCAAAAATTGAGCCTGTCAAGATAACAGGAACAGCACAATTAGACGTAATTAGCCCAGCAGGAGAGTCATTGCAAAGGTGTCTGGGAAGTTGGCAATCTGAGAAAGGTCAAGATAGTAACTCGAAATGGATATATAATTTGCCTATTTAGATCACAAGCTTTTCTGGGCTCACCGAAAGTCAAGTACAATGACCTCTTTTTGGGCCCTAGAGTGCTGGAATGAAAAAATGCAAACATATTTAATGACAAATATAACGATAAAGGTGACCCCCAGTGAGGAACCTGAGCTAGGTGAAGAGGATATGTTCTTTCAGGGGCCATGAACTTAGTGTAGACATAAGAGAATAAGTTTCAGGGGCTCGTAGTCACTTTAAAGGAACATTTGATTATGGATTACAAGGTTTGGCCTTGTTTAAAAACAGCAGCAGTCACAGTCTTCATCCCTCAAGCACAGTGAGGTAAGTATATACTTGCATTTACTCCTAAACTGTTAGTTTATTAGGTTAATTGGACAGTAAAAGACATTCCTTCCCTTATGAAACTTCTGTTGTTTTATATTTCAAGTTTGGCGTCTCGACCTTGGGTGTTGAACTTTGCTTCTTTCCTGTCCCATGACACTGTGTAGAAGCAGTATGAGCAAGTACAGTCTAACCCACTTGAGATAATCATGTCAAATTGTGGGAAGTGAGGCAGTTATTCAGCGAGAAAAAGCCTACATAAAATGTACATTTGATGCTAACAAGTACTGCAGACAGCTCTATCACCTGTCAGGATTTCACTTGGCACTCCTCAAATTGGGCTTCTTTCCGTTGGGTAGTCAATGGGATTAGTGGTGTGAGAACGACTCATTTGGAAGCAGTGACCTGGCCCAAGTCCTCTGGCACCACTTGACTCTCACCTAAATCCTAGTACTCAATGGATTCAGCATGACTAATGGTTGCTGAAAGCTGCCATCTCCTTCAAAACTCTACACCTGAAATGAAGACGAGCAGTTCTGTACTAGGCTAATAGAGATAACCTCAGGGAGTAGTTATGCACTCATTTCAAATACTTGAAAGAGGAACAAAAAACTATGAAGTTGCTATTGAAGTATAATTAAGATGGTGTTTTCAAGTACAGTGTAACCTTAAACTGGAGGAGTAAGAGAGTTAAAATGGAACCACTTACAAAGCAGTAAAAGCTCCACTGCATGAGGCACTCTGCGTGCACAAAATTATAGGATTAGAAACCATTCAGCCAGTGCAGTGCCTGTGTAGACAGAGGTTTGTAAAGGACTTTTTTAATGCTTTTCTATTGAAAGAGGAGAGAAATGAGAAAAGGAAGGCTGAGAAAGGAGAATATGCATAAGTGGCCCGAGGGGTCATTTGGTTGGAGTAAACAGAAGTCCAGAGCACCTCCTTCTGAAGCCTTTCTTGAACTTGTTCAAACTTAGATAAAAAGGTTGAAGCGTCCTGTGTGGCTCTAGCATGTGCTGATTTTTTTCTTAGACCAGAGAAGTCTTCGGTTCTGCTTACAAGCAATCTGTATTTTCAATCCTTTTGTTGCCATCAGAAAAGCTGGAAAAAAGTCTTTTCTGGTGAACACTTCAAATCCAAAGCAGTGCCCTGTCTGCAGAAGCCTCGTGTGTTCCCACTTTCATACTCTGAGCTCCACTGAGGGAAACCAGTCCTCAGTGAAGCTTCCAGGATCATGTTTTAAATGTCTGTAAAGTGCTGGGGGAGGAATTCATTTATATGCACATATAAATCACAATAGAGATTGACTTTGGGAGATGGTTTGGGAAGATACTATATTTTTTGAGTCCAAACCTGAAAATCCCAGGTTATGTTTGCTGAATGATTGTTTAAGAAACATAAAGCTCTTCCCATAGCTCTAATTCATTACATCCAACAGAGTTGTCTATTACTCTCCACTAACTAATAAGGAAGCCTTGAATGACTACCTTTGTTTTGAATAGCTCAATTTCAGACAAATGTAGTCAGGTCAGATTAATCCCACTGGAAATAACACATGGCATGTTATGAATATTTACCACATTTAAATTTAAATAAAAGTCTCATTTTATCATTTTAAGATTTTGAGTATGGAAAATATAATAAAAATAATTTGGTTTTTTTTCTGCAACAAGTAACAAATGCACATACCAAACCGAAGAGGTTTATGTTTTAATGTGTGAGTAACAAAAGTAAAAAACAGAACTGATTTGGGCCAACTACTAGATGGATGTGGAAAAACTCTAATAACACTGTAGAGAAATCAGTAGTACTTCTTAGATATATCCATATTTTTCTTTCTGAGTACTTCTCAGCACATTCATGACCAAGGAAGACATGAAACAACATCCACTAGAGGGTAAATACTTTAAAATGCACAGGCTCATACCCAAGTTTTGTCTGATGCGATCCCTGACCCACTTAAGTATGTTTTAAATAATTATTAGAATACTATAAAAATTCCAGATGATTTGAAAAATGCTAATTGCTTAACCAACTAACATATCAATCCTGAACAAAATAACAGAAAGTGTAACAATGGCTAGAACTAATAGAATTATGGTTAACTCCAATCAAGATGGAACTGTGAAGTAATCTTTGCCAAAATGGTGTGAATTCATGCCTTGGTGACAATACATGTGAAGTTATAAATAATATACATAAAAACAGATAAAGTATGGGAACCTAATAGATCTTACAAGGTATTTTCAATGGGGAATCATCACCACATTTGGGAATACTGTGCCGTGTTCTGCGTGCTGGGACTGAAAAACTAAGCTACTAAAGCCACTGCAGAATCCTAGAGGAAGCTCTGGAAAAGGAGACTTTTTTTTTTTTTATCTCTTGAGCTACAGGAATGGCAGGTGACTTGATGGCAGTTTTTCAATATGATTAGTAAAGAAAATGCTGGGCAGCATTAACATAGGAAATCCTGAACACAATGCCAACAATTAACCAGTGGAATGTATAACTACTTCTTAATACCTCTGTATTCAGATATTCCAACTACCTTTTCAGATGGCACAATTTAAAGAAATTCAACTTATTAGGCTCAGTACAGAAGTACACTGGTAAGTTTAATGACATACGGTATAAAGATGTCAGACCAAATGATCCAGTAGTCCCTGCTCATTTCAGACACAATGAATCTGTGAATGAATTGTGTTTAATGACTGATTAAAACCATATTCAATGGGGAATCCAGACTTGAACAGCAGAGGAAACCCTGCAGGGATTCTCAGTGTGATACACATGCTTCTCTGAGGCTTGAAGAGTCAAACATTTCCACCAAGGCTACTCCTTTTCTTGTTTGTGAAAGGGTTCGGACAGGCAAATACAGTAGAGAAAAAGAAGTGTAAATTAAACTCATCAGTGATGTTGGATCTCAACAGCTCAGAGTCTTTCAGAGTTTCATAGATCCCCGCTCATTTATTTTGTTCTTCTCAATGTCCCCTGCACAGCTTCAGTTCTGGAAGTGCTGAGATTTTTGAAGTTAACCTCAAAAGTGAGATTTTGGTGTTAAGGCCTGAGAAAATCCACAAAAGTCTGTCAGACCAGAAAACCTGGAGGTTAGATAGGTTGACATGTTATTTGGACAGGAAACAGCTTGCTGTAGGGAGCTCCTGGTTGCTTTATATTTTCGGAGTTGTCATCAGAATCAAAACAGCTTGAAGCAGCACTGCAGGGAGAAAACTAGAAGGGCCAAAGCTGAGCTAGAGCTCAGTCTGGCTGCTGCTATAAAAGACAACAAAAAACACTTCTTCAAATACATTAGCAGCAAAAGGAGAGCTAAGGAGAATCTCCAGCCTCTAGTAGATGTGGGAGGAAACACAGTGACCAAGGATGAGGAAAAGGCTGAGGTACTTAATGCCTTCTTTGCCTCAGTCTTTATTAGCAGGGCCGAATGTTCTATGGGTACCCAGCCCCTGGAGTTGGAAGATAGGGATGGGGACCAGACTGGAGCCCCCATTATCCAGGGGGAAATGGTGAGTGACCTGCTGCACCACTTAGACACTCACAAGTCTATGGGGCCTGATGAGATCCACCCGAGAGTGTTGAAGGAGCTGGCAGATGTGCTCACCAAGCCCCTTTCCATCATTTACCAGCAGTCCTGGCTAACTGGGGAAGTCCCTGCTGACTGGAGATTAGCGAATGTGACACCCATCTTCAAGAAGGGCCGGAAGGAGGACCCGGGGAACTACAGGCCTGTCAGCCTGACCTCGGTGCCGGGGAAGCTGATGGAGCAGATCATCCTGAGTGCTATCACACGGCATGTAGAGAATAACCAGGGGATCAGGCCCAGCCAGCATGGGTTCAGGAAAGGCAGGTCCTGCTTGACCAACCTGATCTCCTTCTATGATAAGGTGACCCGCCTAGTGGATGAGGGGAAGTCTGTGGATGTTGTCTATCTAGACTTCAGTAAAGCCTTTGACACGGTTTCCCACGGCATTCTCCTGGAGAAACTGGCTGCTCATGGCTTGGATGGGTGTACTCTTCGCTGGGTAAAGAACTGGCTGGACGGCCGGGCCCAGAGAGTGGTGGTGAATGGAGTTTACTCCGGTTGGCGGCCGGTCACAAGCGGTGTTCCCCAGGGCTCGGTGTTGGGGCCAGTTCTGTTTAACATCTTTATCAATGATCTGGACGAAGGGATCGAGTGCACTCTCAGTAAGTTTGCAGACGACACCAAGTTGTGTGGGAGTGTTGATCTGCTTGAGGGTAGGCAGGCTCTGCAGAGGGACCTGGACAGGCTGGATCGATGGGCTGGGGTGAATTGTATGAGGTTTAACAAGGCCAAGTGCAAGGTCCTGCACTTGGGCCACAGCAACCCCATGCAACGCTACAGGCTTGGGGAAGAGTGGCTGGAAAGCTGCCTGGCAGAGAAGGACCTGGGGGTGTTGGTTGACAGCCGCCTGAATATGAGCCAGCAGTGTGCCCAGGCGGCCAAGAAGGCCAATGGCATCCTGGCCTGTATCAAAAATAGCGTGGCCAGCAGGACTAGGGAAGTGATTGTGCCCCTGTACTCGGCACTGGTGAGGCCGCACCTCGAATACTGTGTTCAGTTTTGGGCCCCCCACTACAAGAGGGATATTGAGGTACTGGAGCGCGTACAGAGAAGGGCAACGAAGCTGGTGAAGGGTCTGGAGCAGAAGTCTTATGAGGAGCGGCTGAGGGAGCTGGGACTGTTTAGCCTGGAGAAAAGGAGGCTGAGGGGAGACCTCATCGCTCTCTACAACTACCTGAAAGGAGGTTGTAGAGAGGTGGGGGTCGGTCTCTTCTCCCAGGTAACAAGTGATAGGACAAGAGGAAATGGCCTCAAGTTGCGCCAGGGGAGGTTTAGACTGGATATTAGGAAATTTTTCTTCACCGAGAGGGTTATCAAGCATTGGAACAGACTGCCCAGGGAAGTGGTTGAGTCGCCATCCCTGGAGGTATTTAAAGGACGTTTGGATAAGGTACTTAGAGACATGGTGTAGTGATGGTTTTTGGCAGTGTTAGGTTTATGGTTGGACTCGATGATCTTAAAGGTCTTTTCCAACCTATATGATTCTGTGATTCTGTTATGACTCATTTTCAGTGTGGAACAAAGCCATAAGTCAAGCACCACATGCTATGAGTGTAACACATAACAGGCCCCTTAGCTACACAGAAAAGTTTTATCCAGTTTTCAAGTGTCAGTCTAGTTTTCCTTGTGCCTAAGGCTCTGTGACATCGAGACGTTCGTAATCACGTTCATTTCTATCCTCACTGCCCATTATAACCTGTCACTCTTCAGCTTCTTCACTTACTATTCCACTACTATGAATTTAATCTGCAGTTTTCTATGCACTAAATTTAAGGCCTAGCAGTTTTCATGTATTATTCACTTCCATTTGCTATACTTGTTAAACAGTATATGTTCATTGGAGTTAATAAATCACCATTCACTTTCCTTCTTGCCTTTCCCAGAACAGAGTTATTACTCAATCTATCTCTATGGACAGCAGCTTCATAGCTTCCACAGATTTCTCTGTGTTCATGAAGCTATTTATCACTGTACCTGTCTTAAATATTAGCAAAGTAAGCTTGCTCGAAAGGCTTAAGCTATAATCTGTCGGAGGTGTATGTGGAGGCATACATATGTCTGACTCAAAATCATGTGAAATGTCTACCTGTTGTGTGACATCCACCTCAGTTTGGGTAATCTGAGGTTACTAATATGCTTATCAAAGAAGAATAGAAAGAAAGTTATCTTCCTCATGTGTCTCTTACAGATAAAGAAGGGACCAAAGTCTGAAGACCTTATTAATTTTGCATATCTGCTTTTGCTCTCATCCCCTCAGGAGCATATTACTGGAGTCAGCGCGTGGGGTGTTTGCCCTTTCTGTGCCTCTGAAAGGAGATGTTCGACTCCTCTTCCACTCCTTTAGCACCATCTGAGGCTGCAGGTAGGTGACAGAAGGTCAGGGCTGCCTGCACGGGCAGGTGCAGGCAGGCACCAGTGCATGCTGCCCGTGACTTTGGTCAGTGAAAAGTTAGTATTTCAGTAACCAAAGCTGTGCTACCAGTACTGAAGTGAACAAAGCCATCCCACCAGTGCTTCCCTGTGTGATTTGCAGACCCACTTCTTTAGGTCTGACCTTCATTTCTATTTCCCATCACAATTATTTTTCTTTTGGCTTTATTAAAACATGTTCTGTCCTCTTGCAACCATTTAACTACATCACACAGACAATTTTTCAGGCTTAATGTGACTTTTCTTAATTTACTAATTCAGCCACCTTTGTGTCAGCAAAAAGAAATATATGAATCTAGCATGAATTCTTGCAGGATGCCATTGGACATAGCCTCATTCATGAATGTTTCCTCATTATATTAATCAAACCAACTCCAAAAAAAAAAAAAAAAGAACTAATCAGAAAGTTTGAACTGCTTCTTCAGAACGTAAAGGATTTTTTTTTCAAAGATTATTACCTTGGACTTTATAATTAGAGAAAATATTTCTTCAAAGTAAAGTAGAACACTGGCTTTTGACAGATTTAAAGAATGACAAATTCAGTTGAGTGACAATTCAAACAGTTGACCTTTCATTCCTAAAAATCTGTCCCATTAATACAACAAAAAACCCCTGAATAGAACCCTTTTAACCAACAGGAAAGAAATAATAGTTCTAATTCTCACCTTGAAAAGAAATATAGCCAACTATACGGCCAGCAACACTAATATGAAAACACGTTTTTAAGCACAGGTCGCTGGAAAAATCACAAGCGAATTGTTTAGGTCCAGTTCATCAAAGTGCCTCCTGTGCATACTAGATTAATGGCATTCAGATAACTAAATTGTTTAAGAAACAGGGCATCATACCCTCAGGGGAGATATTCATAATGGTTACCTTTGCCTAAGAAAGAAAAGCTACTGCATCATCATCTAGAGGACCTTTTCTCTCTTCAGGAACTATGAAGTCAGGTAGTTTTGTGAAGGCAGTCGTTTTGAATAAGCCCTCAGAACCCCACTTTTACATCTGTGAAATGAGGATAATACAAGATTGCCCTCCTTCAAAATTGCATCATGATAAACATTGCCAGGCTGTGGGATCTGTACAACTATCTGAGGTTTTTGGGACCTAAGCCGGATATGTAGCTTCATTAGCTTCCAAAATAATACTAATAAAAGCAGAAGCACGTTTTGAATTAATCTGAGGCATAGCGCTCAAGGAATCCTATGCTGTCATGATACTGCACCATCAGAGTTTAAAGCATTTGAATGTGTGCAGTCCATCAGTCACAGGGGAGATGTGGGAGGTATTAACATTAGCTGGTGATAAGAAAACACAGTATTTTTCTTCTATTATAAAATTAAGCGAGATTTCAGAAATTTAGAAACAGAATTTTCCCATCTTAAGGAATCAATGTAAGCATTTTGCTTTTAAAAACACAGCTTTTGGAAAATCCTGCCTTAATATGTCAGTACTTTGTGCAGGAATGAACAAGTAAATTATATTCTCTCTTTTTTTTACTACCTTTTCAAGTTCTAAAACTTGAAAAGAGGTAAAACTATGCAAAGTAGATATTCATTCACACATTCGTATGTGCTAGTACACAGGTAGGTAACTACAGGGAAAGCAGCACTCATTACCTAATTTTAGCCATCTAAATTGAAGACACACATTTTAGGTCTCATGTAGCCAGTGGAAAAGGTAGGCACCTTCACAGAACAATCTATCTAATCCTAAAGCAGATGTTCAAAGCAGTTGGGACGGTCACGTCATCTTGCACAGCTAAAATAGGGCAGATGAGTCCCATCTGAAGAGGTGACACAGAAATAATGTGTGTCTACAGATACGAATGCAAATATAAAGAACTGTGTTAACTGTGACACTCTAAAGGTGTCATCAACCAGAAATTGCTACTATTCAAAAACGCTGCTTCCTCTGTCTTTCTAAGGACTGATAATAACTGCTGACCAATGATAGCAGCAAATTGTTTTTTCTTTTAACATTATCTCTGTTAATCAAGAATGGTAGGACCAAGACCCCGCCAACAACATATTGAAATATGTCCAATGCAAATCCTCTGTATTCACTCTCAAGGCCTAAGGAACACAGCTGTAAACGCAAATTGCTGTATCTCAGTTCTAGTAGACAACTGAGAACAAAAAGTAGGTGTTTATTTGCAGTGGATTGACAAAGCTCTAGGAAAATGTGCTTTTTCACAGTATTACTACAAAACTCCTCAGTTAGGCTTATGTATATGTATTCTGTCTATTACGGATGGGCTGAAACTGCTCTTTGACCAGGCTGGGTTATTTTGAACTTGCAATTGCAATCTTGCAAGTAAAAACTCAAGCACAGCCTAAATGAATTCTCTAGGGGATGATGAATCTGCTGTCTCCAAGCGTACTTGGGTTACGAACTGTCTAAACCTGACATGTCGACGGAAAGCAAACAGAAAGTGGAACAAAATGGAACATGCCATGTTTAAAGACACTTCAGAACCACTCTTTCAAGGCCCACTAGCACTGTTAGCATTTGCAATGAAGTTTCCTGCTATGTTCTGGTAGATTTTTAACTGAATGGTGACAGAATTTGACATCTGTGCCTATTTATTATCCTTTGCTTTGCCTATTGCTCCTTTGTTTTCAACTTCAGCCCCTGTAGCAAGATGACATTTTGGAACCAGTGTTTCTATTAACTCAAATCAAGTAGCGCCTTATTTCTGAAGTAGCCATATCTATTTTAATGGAGGTATTTAATGGCATAGCACCCTCCTCAGTAAAAATGACAGTGACAGAATAAGACCCTCATTCTGCACTATATCACTTAGAAACAGAAGACAAGAATAGGCCATAAAAGTAGGATTCATGTGAAGCTTTATGCAGTTTATCACCAAGGAAGGTGGCAGGAGTGAGCCATCATACATTTCTAAATACATTAGACCAGGAATAAAATAGTGGTTATTGGTAAAAAACAGGTAAGCCTTTCAGCCTTGCTAAATATTAAACCATAAATATTAATACTTAATAAAATGTTGTCTAGGAAGACAATGAAGAGTTGCTTTCACAGGAAGAAAAAAAGGAGAACTGGTTGGGGTTTTTTACCAATCCTTATTCTGAATAATACAAGCAAAAAATAAAGTGTTTGATCAGTTCTTAGTAGACTGAATCGTAATGTTTCAATTTTGGAAAAAAAAATCATGCTTCAATATTAGGACAAAAAACCCCAAACCAACAGAACACACAAAGTTTGTGGCGAAATTTTTGAAACCTGCATTACAAATATAGCTCATGGATGGATATTCTACTATTTCATAAACCTTGCTTAAAGACGGTTCTGTGGTTGTGGCTTTAATAATCTGTTTTTCACTTCCTATGTGGATTCTCTAGTGTCTAATGAGAACTCATATTGCTGTCTTCCCCTCATTAGTAGGTCCTCTTTCCTCAGTCTCTGATTTTCATAAGATATGTGAGGCCTTCATAACCTTGAGACTACTATCCCATCTGTAAAATTTGGCTGAAATAGATCAGACAACTAAAAAGCAACTGGGGTGGGGTGGGGCAAAGGGAAACAGATAGAAAAATACAGAAATTCACACGCGTACTGAGCATGTGTCTCTTTCTTAAGAGTCTAAGTGAGTTATGTGCTTGAGAGAAAGATTTAGAGCACTCACGCTGAACAGCGATTAGCTCCCTAATTTACCTTGCAATCCTAGAAGCCCGAATTTCTTATACAGAAACCAGACAGAAGTAGGATGTTACCAAATGGAGATTCAGGGTATTTACATCAATCATCCAGAATAAGCAGTGAAAATACTACCCCTTCCATACTCATGCTTCTTCATATGTGACTTTCACTGTTACAAAGGGCTGCAAACCCTATTCACTGTATATCTTGCAACTTCTTCATCAAATAAAGCACGGGTCTTAAACTACAGCCTGTTCAGTCCACAACCATAATTAATTTCTTTATTAACATCCATCATTTATTGTTTTTAAAAGAGAGGTACTTTCAAAAAAAAGTATCTGATGAAGTAGGTAGCACAAGGTCACCATTATGGAAGAGATCCATCTTGGATCGTCTGGAGGTTGAAGTGGGCATTTATTTGTAGGTTAATCTAGAAACGTTAAAGCTAGCTAAATTTCCTCATTTCCCACTGTATTTTTTACTATAAGTAAAAATAAGTATAATAGCTAAGACCTCTATTGTAACACAAACCTTAAGGTTTTAAACCCAACATCTCTACTAAGTTACCTTTAAAGATGAAGCAGACTGAAGAAAAAGTGTCAGGTAGACATGGGAATCTTTGGCTAGTGTAGATTAGCCCAATTTCATTTAGCACATTGAATTAATGTAAGCTTATATCAGCAGATTTATAAATTTAATTTTTGCTTTTCCTGACTTATTGTGATTTTAATCTTTTGTTAGTCCATATTTTATTAGATTAAACAAGAGAAGTAGTAGCTCTTCCAAGATATCAAAAAATAATTATTCAAAATGCCCAGTGAAAACTAATAGTTAAAAATCAGGTACTGATTATCTAAAGAAAGACTCACTATACAAGAGTACCTGTACACTGCATACAAATTCTGCATGCACCCTTAGAGTTGTGAAAAAATCTTGACAGACAATTGCTCATTAAAATCTGATAATTGTAATCAGAGTTCTTTGACTCCCTCTAATTGTTAACAACAGAACTAAAGTAATTTGTGCTTTTGGCATTCTGTCTGTCTAATGCATCTCATAAGAATTAGAAAGCAATATATAGAAGAAAAAATGCTTTATTAGTTATAGGATTTAAAAGACATCAATTAACTTCTTCAACCCCCCCCTTTTTTCCCTTTAAAAGACGAGGCAATTTGTTTCCTTGATGTGTGAGCGATCATCAAATCTAAATTCACAGCAAGAACACTTCTGAGATAGCCCAAACTTATCATGAGGTTAATGAACCATTGCACTAGTCCGATCAAGCCCATTTGTCAATGAATAAAATTGCTCATCTGCTATCTTGCAACATAATTTGGAATAAAACTGACAAAATAAGAACTTATTTATGTTTCTCTTTAGCAAACATTGCTCCTTCAGATTATAAAATATGTGTATAATAGGTCAGTAACGTAAGGAGAGTTTATTATTTTACATCAAAAGTCACATATTCAGTCTGAACCAATTTCTGATTTTTGGAACATAGATGTTACGTGAGAGCAGAGTTGGACATACAATATTTCAAGTAATTTCTATTGTGAGGCCTATCAAGACAATTTAATACAGGATTGTCTATGGGTTATGCTACCCAGAGTCTTTCAGGGAAAATCAGGGCTGAAAATTTAAGCATAGCAGGTCACTATTACCATGCTATCATGCTACTCTGTTATTGTTGCATTTATTTATTTACCTAGTTATTATACATGATAACCACAAATTAAGTTGGATGTGGTATATCAAAACCCGAAGGTTCCAGGTTTTGAACAGTCAACGAGGGAAAGTTGCTGATAAATAATCATTGCATTAGTCACAAGTTCTTTTCTGCTGTTAACCAGAAGACAGAGGAGCAATGAAGGTAAAGTGGGTGACATTTTCTGTTATGCAGGAAGCAATGGTACAGCAGTCTACCCATTGACGCTGAGCGTGAAGATGTGAGCAAGCAGGCTGGGAAACAAGTGGTTCAGAAACTGAGTAATGACCGTTTCATCCACAGGAATTGCTCCCCCCTTCAGTCACAGGTGAATGAGTCTTGGAAGCTTGGACAGAGGATGGAAACAAACCAAATAAGTCTTCTTAGACCTCTGGGCCAGAAAGGGTGAAAAAGGCAAAAATGAAGTGTAAGACACTGGCTGTGGAGTACACTTTCACATTAACTCACCTGGAGTTGGATAAAACTTTAGGAAATTCTGCAAAATCCTTCCTGTCTCCTACAACATTTTGTTGTAAACAGAACAAGATTCACAGGGCTGCTTAATTCTCCGCAAGTGACCAGAGCTGCAACATAAGAGCCCTATTAGATGCTGTGTGTGGGGTGGCCCACCCTGTGAGTAGGACAGTCAGCACACGTATGGAAAATCCAGGTTTAAGTTTATATTTGTTCATATGATATGAAAAGCTTCCAATGTCATCTGTATATTTTATGTTATTTTGTCTGTCTCTGGAAGGACTAGTGCTGTGAAACAGAAACAGAAAATCTTTTAAGGGATGATTAAAAAATTCTCATAATGTTCCAATGAAGATCATTAAGTGCAGGACAGCGTTTCCACTTAGTGTCTACATACAACTGATTTCCACGGCTCACCATCAAATGCTCAGTCATGGGTGTAACTTGTAGCAGAATATGGGACATAGAAACTTCCCCCCAAAAAGTTACCCAGCCTTTAGACTTACAGCACACTCTTGTACTCACCCTTCTTGCTTAAAGTTCTTGCTTTTGAAATTTCACGTTGTGGTTCTCAAGTTTATCAATCAGCTACATTTTTCAATGAGAGCCGAGTTAAAAGCATTGAGTATATATGCTCCTAAAACCTACAACAACCTTATGATTTCTCATGACAGGCAAGAAGATAAAAATCGAATACTGTGTTTCTGACACCATGTTTCTTTGTTTTTCTTCCCCAACAATTTCCCATTCCTTCACAAATAACACCCAAGCATTTGTTTTCTCTCTTACTTGTTGTCTCTAAATATTTCTCTCCCTTACTTGGGTTACTTGAAACATAATTGTCCGGGGAAGATTTTGCATAGGAAAATGTCGTGCCAGCTAAGCAACAAAACGAAGGCAGAAAGGGAGTGAACAGAAAAGCTGTTATTGGCCTGGTTCAAGGAATGGAATAGGTCTCCTTGAAAGGTTTCTGCTGGAGAAGATCTCTGTCTTTTCCCGTTATCATAAGAGGGTGTCTGGGATGGTCATGCCCTGATGCAGTTGTATTGTGTACACCAGTGATACCCAGTACCTTTACTATTGTGCTGGATATTTTGACCTGGAAATTCTCCATCAGACATCAAAAAAACCTAACTGAAATGAGGGTGAAATGCAACCCTGTGCGAAGGACCCATGTTCCATTTTTAAACACCTGCTTCGGATAATAAATCAAAGGTTCCTAAAATAAAAGTTCTCATTTTGGGAACACTATTTTGATTTGTTTGTTTTCTCTGGGCTCAGAATAAGAATCAGTTACAAAAATAGAATATATCACCTAAAACTTTTTCAAATATGTTGCTGACTGTATACTTGCCAGAGGAGGAAAAAAAAAAGAAGAAAATTAAAGATATAAATGTAGTTAAAATGTAAACAGCTTGAGAGAAAGTGCTCAGCATAGACAAAGAAATTCAGAAATCATAAAATTAAAAAGGGCTGGTGTGATCATCAACTCTGCTTATAACAGAGATGCATGCAGTTTTAAGAATCTGTTCTTGATTGAAATGTAGCATAACTTGCAGATAAATATATCTAGCTTTGCTGATCATGGAGAATCTCTAGCAATTGACATTAAATTATTGTACGAGTTAATCATCTTTACCATTAAAAAACCCCTCTCATTTTCATCTTGACACTTCAACTTTCCACCAGCAGACCCTGTAGTATCTGATGTTATAAAGAAGCTGTTAACAAAGCATTACTCGTGCTAACTTGTCCTTATAGATTGGGATCAAGTCTTCCTTTGAAAATCTTATTTATAACATAAAGACGTCAATCAGCTGGAGTCTTTCATACTAAGTCTTGCAGAGAAAAATGGATAGGGCAAGTAAGGACGTATTCTCTACTCTCAGGAGCAGAGCTGTGCTTGAAATAGTAAAGGATAAGATTTTTCAAAGCGATCTTCAGGAGTTACCTAGCCAGCTCAGCTCTAGATGGGTGGCTCACTTTTGGACCTCTTTGAAAATCCCAGAGTTAATTATCAGTGTTTGTACAACTCTTTGAACCTTCAAGATATTCTAAAAAAAAGGTAAATGCGATGATAGTTTGTATTAAACACAGCTTGTAAATTATATAAATCACACTTTAAATCCCTGAATAGACTGATAGTGTTCTAGGAATTTTCCCTCTAGGACATGTATAATCAGATTCAGTTACAACTCTATACTGCATAACATAAGCTTATTAAGCAGATCATTGAAAACCACAAAGCAAGAGACTCTGAAACTGACCCTGAGGTAAACAGCTAAGAGTTTCACCTTACTTTCAGTGTCATGTTTAAAACACACACCATATCTGATGTCTTTCAGTGCTTCTGGTAAAACTAAATGATTGTACTTAAAGGTAATTTAGGTACTAATAATTCATGATCTACCTAATAAAAGATTGAGGAGGAAAGGACTGTCCCACATTGCTCCTCTTCCTGAAGTCGAAAATACCACAGGTAGCCGTTAGCTGGCGACCGACAGCTCTCTCGAAGTCTACAAGCTTCCAAACCAAAAGAGTCTAACAAGTAATGTATAGAGCTAAAACTCATGTGGTTGGGACAAAAAAAGAAAAAGATTTGCTTAAATAGGTTGTTTCAAGTTAACCTTATCCTATTGCTTAGTTTTAAAAATATATTAGTTACTCTACAATGCCACACAAGTGAGTAATTTTCCAGTCCTTCTCTGACACTCTGGTTGCTGGAAGGGGCATTCATTTGGTAGGGTTTTGGAGGTGTTCTGGGTCCCTGGGATGCCTAAACAGCATTAGCTTTTTGGCTTTATCAGTGCTGCAACAGATGTGCTGAAGTCCTGAAAGGAAGTTAATATTAGTCATTGTGTGGAGTGCAACAAAAACAATTACAGATGAACCAGAGTACAGACATGCAAATATTTCTTTATAATCAGTGCTACAATAACACTAGAAGGAGAAGGCTTTAAAGGTTCCCATTATGCTAGAAAAATACTAGCTATAGTAGGAAAACCACCATGTGCCCAAAGCTTAGGATTCAAGCAGATCACGTAGCCAAAGTGTGAAGAATAGAGGCATAGAAAGGAGGTAACGGGCAGAAGCAATCCCTCCTTGTGTCCCATCCTAGGCCTCAATTACTATTACTCCTCTGGCATTATTTTTACTTTGAAGTAAAATATTAACCAAAATTCACATTGAAAAAGAAAAAGTGAGAAGGAGAAAATAATCTTTCTCTTTAAAGGTGTTTTCTTTAATAACAAACTTACTTGATTTAAATGCTTTTTCTGTTTTCTTTAGAAGCCAGACCAATCTGGTTGAGAAAACCAGTCTATTTGGGACATAAGGCAATAACAGGCCTTTGATTATCACTTAATTTAAAAGTTTCTCAATCTGATGTTTAATATATAATGTCTGTTTCCTATACAAAAACAACATTTAGTTAATATATTTTAGCACCATTTAAGATATTTTATTTCTGAAACCTATAAAGCTCTTGTGCTGGATTCCAACCTGAGGGCTTTCTAACACAGCAATCACTCTTTATTTTACATACGCTTCCCTAGACATTCTCCTGATACAATTTCCATACTGCCTGCAGATATATTCTAGAAACTACACTGCAGATTTGTACCTCTAGGAGCTACAAGCTTACGGACGGTGGTTCATTCTTGCGTATGTATGTACACTATGCAGGCAGTGAAAGAGCCATTTGGGCTTCTGTGACTTGTCATTTATAGCAGTACTGGCTTCCAGGTATAAAAGACTCAGTACTACAAAGGCTTGCACTAGGATGCTACTTAGCGCAAGTACCTGCAATTGAGTACCTAGTACTAAATATAGGGAAGACTAGTAGCTAAGTCAGGCCTTTCTCCACAGAGAGATTACTGCTAAAAATGTTTTAAGATGACATGGTAAAGTATTTCCTAGAAAGTTATTATTTTTGTTGACTGCATAATAGTAGTTCTTTGCGGCCCAGCTTGTGCATGTTCAAATTTCCCATGCATTGCACATATGTGGTATGAGACTGACCCTTCCCTGCCTTTCCTGCAGAAATTTCAATTTAAATAGAGGATAGTGAATCCTGCAACCTGCCTAGCACAGATGCACTACCTGCATTTTTTTTTTCTTTTTGTCTTTTAATTACTTAAATGATGACAATTATTAAAATTGTGACAATTAGTGAAAGGATGATACCCGTCCAATCATTTTTTGGTCTTAAAATTGGAAGATATTGTAATGACAGGTAGAGTTTGTCCTTCGTATTACGGAAATTTGGAGAAAAGCTTGACTTGCTTTTTCTTGAAGAAAAAATACCATGTCCTGGTTATTAATGGACTGAAGTCATTCTCAAGGGAACTGTGCCCAAACCACCAATTCATACCCATCTCTTTCTCATTTAAGTTTGTTAGTCCAGCTTTCACTGAGACACACCTATTTAAGTGGAAATGGATTAGTTCCAGCACAATTTGTGTAATTAGATAAAGACTTTTCAACCAGTTTTAAGTTAAACCAACACACAAAAAAGTGCACTTCCTTACACTAGAAGAAGTCTAATTTGTTTATATTTATAAATAAGCTACAACTCCTCTCTTAACCCTTAGTTACTCCCACCTTTAATAGGAAATTATTGGGGGTTTGTTACAGAAACATCTACACAGTGGCAAATCGCTTATAGTCTCTAACTCCATTCCACTCAGCAATAAACACAATGGGGGGAAATCCTGGCTCCATAGAAGTCAAGGAAGAGGATGTGGGAATTTCAGCACCCTGCAGTTCAGAGTCATTTTGCTAACTTCACTGCAGTAATATTTCACACAGTAATGTTTGCAAATAAAGGTAAGTTTTTCGAGTGATGCTGGTAAATGAGGCAAATAAAATGTTTTAAAACACTCTGCTAAAAATTTGTGGTATTGAAAAGAAGTGTTTACTTTAAAAATGCATTATCTGATCCTAGTTAGCAAGGGAGGTAAGGATAGAGAACAACGTTACAGAGATAGAAGAAAATATTCACAGTGATAAAGGGAAATGATAATATATTTCTAAGTACAGGTACCTTTGACTGGACTGGTGGTTTAATGGTGTAAAACACAGTGGTGTTAATTAATTTTTTTTTCCTCCAAATGACATTTAGAATCCATATATAGAAACAAAACAGTACTTGAATGTTAACTGAGGAACTTTGTGTATTTCTGGGTCAACCTGGTCACTACCTGCGCTTAGCTCAGCTACCTTCTATGGATTGCTTGTCTTGGTTAAGTGGAGCTTGTGAAAGAAGTGGAACAGAAATGTTCATAACAAGCAATGTATGAGTTATTTCCCCATTTTTACATTGTAAATGTTTTATGATCAGATCTTTCTGTTTTCAAAATCTTAGATATTTTCAGTAACTTGGACAGTTCTTGATAATAGAATTCAGCATCTAAAGAGCCCTCTCTTTCCCCCATAGAAGAGGATATAAATTTTAATTTCCTGTGTCCTCTCTGGAAGGTATTTTTCCAAGAGGCTGAGTTCTCATGTTGTTCTACAAGGCCAAATTACACTTTACCCTCTGATATGTTGCACTGGCCAAGACTGCTCTGCTTGCTTTATTGATCTTTTCTTTATAACTATCAGCACCAAGTGGCTTTTACATATATGACTGCTTGTAACAACTGTGAGCAAGTATTTCTTTAACTTCAAGAGAATATAAATCTAACCAGAGTCTTAATCTCAGCTATAGTGCTGTGCTGTTGTAATACTGTAATAGATGTTCAGTTTGGTGATTTATAGAGGGTTAAAAAATGTAGAAGCTGTATATGGAGTTTCTTGGGGGAAAAAGGGGATTTTTGATCAAACAATAAAAAATAGAGTAATATCCTTGGCATAGATATAGGAGTGGTTATCTGGCACTGTTGGACAAAAATAGTGTTGTCGATCAACAAATATTTATAAGTAGGAAAAGGATCCATGGAAGTCATGGATAGGGATTTCTTTTCTTATTTTTCTCACCCTGGTTCCTGTTGTGTTGGAGTAGCATCAGTCACCCTGAGCAGAGCCTGACTGGTTTTCTGTTCCAGTTATAGGACTAGGGATGTTAATTTATTACCTTGGAAGTCAGTTCTCAACCATTTCCAGATTTCTCCTGGAGGAACTGGCAGGCAATATTGGGCACTGGTGGAGCAAGACAGTGGTGGTGAGAGGAATGAAATCATGTCATTTGTGATCTGTCTCATGAATTGAATAGATAGAAAAGGCTCAGGCAGCCAGGCATCTTCCTGCAACACCATGCATTTTCTTCAGATTTAAGAGGCATTGCCAGTAGTCAGGTAGCCACTAGACAATCAGGTCAGCAGATAGTAATGATTATTGTCCATTCATCATGAATTTGACCCGTTTAAGAACACAGTTATAGAAGCTATGATACAATCAACCCCTGGAGTCATCTAGTCCCTCTTACAATTCTGATGCTCTCTGAAAAAGAAAATACAATATGAAATAAAGGAGCAAATTGTGACATATATGATGGACAGCAGGCTAAGGGAATAAATTTTTTTTACAATAACATGAGAAGTACAGCATGGTGCAATAATGATGCAAGTACTGTGTAATAACACAGATGCAAGCAGCATCATTTTGAGTTATGACTGTACTTTATTTTGAAATGAGGATAACACTGTCCAGTCATGGCTAATCTGGATTCAAACCAGCCATCCGCAGAAGACAGCTTCTACCATAAGCAAGTATTAATTCCCTTAGCCATCTAATATTACTCTAGAAAATTTATCTAAAAAGAAAACAACCTTGCTTAAGGCAACTTTGTGTTTTAAGTAAAATGGAGGTATTGCTAAACCATATTCTTTTTTAATAATACAAAGCCCTTTTCATTCAAGCCAGAGTTTTGACAGAAAGACAAAGTATTCTGAAATAAGAGTGGTTCATTTGTGAACACCTAATGGATATTTAGTATAGCTAGAATCTAATTTGTAGTGGCCTTTAGGTTTTATAAAGTTTCCCCGATTATTTCTAACTAACGAAACTAACTTCACTGATATGGAGATTTCACACTGAGATGTAAAAAGAAGAACCACTGATTAAGGGCATACTGCAAACAATACTTTTGCCTTATGGCTATTTTATTGCTCACCTGTGGTTATGGAGATTTTTCTGCTTTTCTTCTGAAGTATTTTGCAAAAGGCCTCACTATATTGCTCATTGAGTTAATGGGCTTGCTTACTCATCATGGTTTGGAGAACAACAAAGGAAACTGCATGTGTCCCAATTTATACTGCAAATGGAACAAATGTCTTCTGTAAGTATAAAAGGATGATTTCTTTTAAAGAATAAAGCCCTTTGAAACCAATTAATAGTTGACCTACATAGTAATGCATATATCTCCATGTTTCCTCCCTCTTTTCATGGAAGTGATTTTTCAGTAGCACAAAAAGAGTTAATAAGTATGTGTGATCATCCACTTCTACAACAAAGATTTTGAGGTTAAATATGCAAGCATTTTTTTCACCATTTCCATAAAATTAAACCCATTTTATCTTTATAACCTGCTACAATAGTAGCTGAAGAAAATAGGCTGCAACAAATCTTTCTCTACCTAACAGCTTCCTTGGTATCTTTGTGCAACGTACAATGGCCAGTGAGAACTTGAAAAGACACAAACAGAACCTTTCATTCTAAAGATCCAAATCCCCAAAACATTTGTGTAGCTGGAAGCATTTTCGGTCTGTGATTCTTCAACACACAGCCAGGGGAGTTATACGGATGCTCGTGGGGAGCAGCGTTGCACTTGCACAACATTTTGTTTGTTGCAACATCCTTATATCATTACCAGCCTTGCTTATAACTCCTGATGTGTATCATTACTATTCTTGCTTACAACTCCTGATGCGAGAAAAGAAACTTGGAAATATGAATTATGGATTTAATAAAACATAGTATGTATACTGGGACAGAAGCAGTGTGTTAAAGAGATAGCAACTGTGCTAGCTGGTTTAATGACTGCACAATCAAGGAAACCAAAGCAAGAGCGGCCTAACACTTTATTGTACATGTACCATGAAAGAAGAGTAAATGGTAAGATTTTGGCAAACAGGTGTGCTCTGTATGGCCACTTAAAATAAGGTTACTCTCTCAGCCTATCCCAAAATGTGAGGTTTTGTGTTGATCCCACCTTATAATCAACTGAAACTCCTGAGCTGATCTTAACAGAATGCATTCACGCTGTATGAAGTCTAACATGAATTCCTTCCTGAAGTTTATTTTTCTTAGAAATATATCTGTGTGCAAAAACATTGAAACCAGGCTCAAACACTCACATGAGAAGGTAAGTAGGTTGATCAAGAAAAATATCTATACTGTAACACTGAGACTAAAAGTCCCAATCAAAAGTCACAAAAATTAAAGACCAAACTAGAGTTAATGTCACTCCTCAAAATATACAGAGAAGGAGAAAGGCTACAGAATAATAGAGGCATATTCCTGCGTTGGTCAGGAATATCTTTAGGCTGGAACCTGAAAAGAAGTTGCTAACCATCAGTCATGAAGTTCTGTGACATCTGTCCAATATAAAAAGAGGTAGACAATATTTTAATTACTTTCAAAATAGCGGTTATTACATTTATGGATGAGATTATATAATGTACTTGGCAGAACTGGCAGGTAACTGGGCTCAGTGATCTAGTCCTACATCCCAGTAAAAAAAAAATGTGCCTCTGTTTTCCACCAACCGTCCTTCGATCCAAAATTTATCTCCCTCTGCCTGTTCTACCCTGATTGGGTCTGGCTGAACGCTTTTGGCACTAAATCTCATCAACAATTTCACAGTATCTTTGTGTTGTTTTCAAGCACCTGTTAAATGAGTGACTCAAAAATAAACCCGTTGCACAGTCCAGAGATGTGCAGATGAATGTAATTAAGAAGACACCTCCATTCATAAGCAAAAGGAAATTTATTTGTTGGCACTGTAGGCAGAACAACCAAACTATTGTTTTCAGCATTATATGTAAAGATATGAAAACTGATATGGCCCCTGTACAAGATAATCCCTAAGAATTTAAACGGGACTGTACAAATCCATACTCTTTGTTCTGCCCATTTGTAGAGAGGTGACTACCCACAGTATAAACTAGTGCTTTCTTCTTAGCTTTCTTCTTGTCTTGCTGATAACATTCTTTGTTCAGTAAATGGAGCCATATTTAGCAATTAGACTGCACACGTCCCTCTATTTCAAAGGGATGAAGCACTGCCAGCTTTGTATTTGCATTATATAGCCTTCAAATACAATTTTTGGATCACTGCACCCTGAGCTTATTTTCACTTTGAACCATTGTCTCCTCATTTACCCTTCCTAATATTATCTGTAAATTATTCTTTTGACATTTTGTGTTATATGAAACCATTACTCACTGTCAATGATCTCTACCTTACTGAAATGCTTTCTCAGACATTTGCTGCTCTGTCTCTATATAACTCTCTTCTACACTGGATTATTATTAAAATTAAATAATAGTATTTTCCATTTATATATCAACTTATATGATGCCTACATATGGCTACATCTGTATCAGCTGCAGAGGTAATATTCAATAATTACTACACAGATTATAGCAAAGCTGTTTAATAGTTCAGGGCAGCTATTTTCAACCTGCAGACTCTGTGGGTTGCTTCTGAGACACTCACAAAAGTTAACTAAGAAAAGCTAGTGCATTTTCTAAGCCCATATTCCCTGTACAGAAGTGTACATCAACACTGGTGTTTTCTCAGAGGTCCATAAAAAAATCCAGCACCACTGGTTTAACATAAAAAGTAAAAAGAAAAGACTCATCAAGTAGTAACTGAAGGAAGATGCTTGTGTATGCCAATGGAAATTGAATAAAATTTCAGTGAATACTAAACCTGCTCTGCGAGCAAGCAGTAAGGCATCTCTGAAGTCTGAACTGTTCTAAAAATTGCATTTACATTTCTTCCAATGTGAATTGGAATTTCTTCCAATTTCTTCCAATTTCTTCTTTCTGGTGACTGTGCCACCAGTAGAACTTTGCTTCATAATACCGGTCTTTGCCAGCTGTAATTCCTGTATGCCAAGACAAAGTCATTTTGGGTTATCTCCCTAGAATTTCTTCCAAAAGTAAGGACTAGCTGGAAGGTTTTTTAAGAGATAACAGAGAGAAGTTTTTATGTTCTCGTCCTCTGCAATAGCTGGGCTATAGGTATAGTTTATTCCATATAAATCATTGAAACAGGTGTAAATTGTTGACTAATATAAGGTTAATACTCCAAGCCCCTACCTCTGATTGATATTTTAAATTAATATGATAACCCCTATTACCCATACTCTCCACTCTCCCATTCTGAGATAGTTAATGGGAAAGTAGGAAAGTGATAGTGTAGACATGGAAACTATTCATCCAGGGGAGTCCAGGACTTCACGCACACAACTGGAGTTATACGTGTTAGACTCACCACTCCAGAAGGAAAGAGCAAGAGATGGTGTTTATTTGATTTGGGAAATGTGACCTACTTTATACAGCTTCTCATTTTCCTTTCTGTTTGCAAACATAGGAAAACATGAAAATATGTCTTTCCAGTAACAACTGACAATGAAACTGTATAGTATCTACATACAAACTATTAGTACTCTTGCAACAGCTTTCTTGGCCACCTTTAAAATAGCTCAGCAGAAATAGCTGCTGCTGAATACATCAGATCTAGTACATTTTAATAAAAACCACAAAGTCCTACAAGTGCAGCTAAGCTATTTCAATGCATGTTTCCTTAAAAATGTGTGGGGCTTTAAAATCTCAGAGGGAAATATCAGCATCGTGTGTTGTGGCCATTGCTATGGTAACTATACTTTTTGCTTTTATTCAATAACAGTGTGAACTAGCTCTTAAGCCTGTGCAGCAACACGACCTGCTGAAGACTAAATTACTAGGGTTCTACATACTTATACACACTTTCTTTTTTGTTACATTTTGCCCCTCAAGAATAAATGGATTTTAACATAAAAGCAAAGATTTTGACCAGCTGAGTCCTTTCCACTACTTGCTGTGCCTCTCACTTTGTGGTTCATAAAAATATGAGGTAGGCAGTTATGTGAAAGCAGAGGGGTCTTCATCAATCCAAAACTTTCATCTTTTTTTGAAATAACAGTGGGGAAAGCCTGATTTTCCAGCATAGCAAAATTCACTTGCATTCAAATGTATTTTTCTCAAAGATTAAAAAAAATCCAGACTGAAGCACTGCAAGGTGCATAAAGACATTTTTCAAATGTTGACTAGCAAACCAAATATTCTTATTAATATATTATTTGTCTCACAGTAGCACATATAATCTCCATTTGAGACTGGCTCCATTGAATACCGTGCACACATGCAGAAGAAGTAGACCTTGTAGGAAAAACCTGAATTACATAACTTCAAAACTTATTTTTTCATTTGCTTATCTTTCAGAAGCTAGAGCAAGGGAGGAGCATGGCAGTCGCAGCAACTGAGATACAGGTGTTTACATGTACTGGAGGAAATGAACAGATCAAGTGAAAGACCACAGCATTGCACAAGAACATGGACTTGGATGCTCTCATTTGAGTCCTTTCTCCAGAACTCTATCGCTTTGTAAAACTCTCTCTTTGCAGGATATGCGAGATATGCTAAAGCGAAGAGGCATGGTATCACAACTCACGCTAGAGAGAGGAGAAGTGAAGAAAAGAGTTTGGGAATACTACAGAAATACATCTGCGCTGCAATGAATGGATACACTGTACACTTCTAGTAACTCACAGTCCCATCGTCAGTGCTCATAACGGGAATTGTTGCATTTGTAAAGTCTCGAGGATGAGTATTATGTGCAAACAACAAGTGGAAATGTGATGGCAATAGCCAAACAGCTTATTTAAGCAAGTTTGTTATTTGGAATGCAAAAAAACCCTTGCACCTTGCTTATGTATTAGCAGAGTAACAAGAGCCTTGGACGTCTGTGTGTGTATAGATGTGCAAATATTATTCCTTTGCACAGCTTCAGTGTTTGGTTTCTGTCTTATATCCCTGTAGAAACCATTGTTATTTTTCCAGGACAGAACTGGAATTTTTTTGTTGTTTGTTTGACTGCCTTTTACAAAATGTTGGAATCACGGCGATCCCCGTAGGGGCTCTCTCTTACCAGCACAGACACTTTTTATGGCAACCTGTTCTTCCCTGCTTAGAAATCTAATTTTCCAAGAAATTAAAATCTGCCTCCAAAATCCTTATATGCTCTAACCACCAGAAGTGGGAATCAAGTGAAGTAACTTTATCTGTTTACAGTACAGACTTCTCCATATGAAGTGTGACTTCCATCATAATCAATGGAGAGGAAACAAGCACTTTCAAGAAACAATTTATCTGACTTATTTCAGGTGCTGATTTCAAGATTATATAATTTGGACATTAAAGTCTTTGTATTAGAGTCTCCATAAGGAGAGGTTGACTGGATGTTTACATTATACGGCACTACAGTAATTTACATAAATACCACCCATGGGTAGCAGGATTCTGAATAAAGGATCAGTCCCAGAGTAATGTATCTTCAGTCAAGAGTCCAAGGAAGTGACAGACTGGGGCCCAGGAACATGAAAATGAAATGCAGTCTTACAAAACAAGGCAAGTTAGACTCTGAGCCTTTACCGCTTACTGAATTCACAGTATTTGTCTAACTTGTTCTGAGTTTTCCACACTGAGTCATCAATTAATGGTAATATTCACCAAAAACATGTTGACATTTTCTAACTGCACAACCTCTTGAGAATGTTTCTTGGAATTTAAACTGTAAGAATAACACTATATTACAATACAATAACTTTCTATTTCTTTTTGGGTGGGGGTATTTTGGTTTTGTTTTTAGTTTCTGGGGAAAGTTTATCATAAGGAAAGTATTCCACTGAGTGGTAGAAAATGTAATCCTCAGTCATGAATTCTCTGGAATGATTGAAGGAAACTCCTTATAAAACTTAAAAACCTAAGATTCTCTCATATTCCATGTAGAAGGATGGGTCGATTGAGTTTTATCAGCAAGGATTTTCCAGGGCTTCCAAGAACTTTGTTTCCATTTCTCTAGCACTTTTTTGAGAGGGCAAATGAGTACAGATGAGTAATCAAATCTCTGTCTGGGGGAGGAATTGGGCAAGCAGCAGCTTCTGATGCTGACATGGTTAGTGAGACACTTTTGAGTCCCAAATGCCTGTAATCTGTAGTCTCATCCCAGAGCTGACAAAAATAGCCCACTCAGAAGCCGTTTCATTTCCTACCTGCAAACCATTCCTCGAGCTTTACCTTCTCTCACACTTCTGAAATGTGTGACATATATCTGTTGAGCTGATCCAGTCAAGCCAGGACTATGGCGAATTTTCCCGTATAGACTATGTCTATGGTAATAAATCAAATTCTTGATTTATTGAACTATTTATGAGAATACCATCAAGAGCTCAGTTGATCAGAAGGGTTCCAACATTCAAATCCTCAATATTTCAGAGCCTGGCTCGCACAGACATCAGTGTTGTAGGTGTTAGTAGATGTCTCAATACTTCCGAGGATCTTGCTCCAATTGGCTTCAACTGACTTTAGATCTGCTCCAATTGGCTTCAACTGACTTTAGATCTAATCACATATATCTGGATAAAAATATTAAACCTTGGGACTTCCTTGGTGTAAAATACAGTATCAAAATATCACAGATGATGCTGAACATGAAACTAAATCCTGTGCATTTTGTCATAGCTATACTGACCTTGAAAGGCTAACAAGGGTACAATTACCCTTTGCTCAATAAAACAGAAAAACTGAATTTAGACAGATAAAGGGTGTGTAAAATAAAGCTGTCACTATCAGTTGAGCTTTCTGACCATGAATATTTTGTGCCAGATGCAATAAAAAGCTGACACACTGGTCTACAATCACTAATTTCAATGTTAAGTATCCAGCATGGAAAGAAAACTCTGGCTGAGACATCTGAGGTCCCATGCAGATGCTGTTGAAGAACCCAAAGTTTGCAAAATAACCCAATGTGCATATCTTAGAAAGTCTAAATTTCTAAAAGCATGGAAATTTAAGGCTTCTTTAGGCTTAGGTAGAAATGAAGGGGATTTTTTTGGGCTTTACCATTCTTGTACCTAAAACCTATTTTGTATCTGACTGTGCATTCAGTCCCTGAGCCAACAAAGTGTCAGTGAAGCTCCTCTGAGGTTCAAAGACACACACATGCCTGAATGATTTTGTGGAGCAGTAACATAACACCTTAACAAAGCAGTGAGATGATGATGCTTCTTGGCATCTGCTGAACTTGGACCCAATGGTAGTCTATGCATACTAAGCCTAAAACATTTTAGTGGGTTTACACCAGAACAACATCAGTGGTCTTTTCCAAGTTGAATCATGGGAAAGAAAAGAGGAGGTAAAAAGGACAGCACTTTAACAATTTTCTTGACCCTTTGTGATTTATATTTTGTATATAACATTTTAGATTAATACATATTGAATAGCTTTTTTGCTGCAGAGCCTGTTAAAGAAGATTATATTTCATAGCAACATTTTTTAAACATTCTATGCAGGTGTATTGGGTTCTATGGGAGAAACGTTATTTCTATTTTCATACACTATTTTTACAGTGTAACAGTGGAGTAATGAACTTTGTAGAACATTTAAATGTTAGCTCATTGGCTCAAGAAGATTGAGATCTGAATGCCAAGAAATTTCTCTTAATTGGACAGGTGTCTTATAAAATGGCCAAAAGTCTTTTGATCGAACCTGACTTAAGCATTGACAGTTATTCAGAAATAAAAGACAATACTTAATCTTAGGAAAGTAACAGCATAATGGATTTAATAATATATTATAATACTGTTGTAGTTGTTCTCCAGTGAATGAATGACAAGACACTGGGAGTGGAACAATCAGAATTGCTGAGGACTGGGCTAGCTCTTCCCATGCATTCGGTCTGAACTTGGCCATCTTCAAAAGAAAAAGGCAGATTTTTGCAAATACTACTCCTGGTGTGATTTCCTCAGTGTATCTTCATTTTCATTGCCCCAGAACATGGAGAAGCTTTGTTTCCATGGTCAGCATTTTATTACGGGTATCGTATTCCATAATTTAAATCGGTACCAAATTGTGGTTTAGATTACAAGGAGCAGCCTACACACAGAATGGCCCACAGGCTTGGTAATTACAATGTTGATGGTAACACCTAGGAAACTCTTCTCACAGTGAGAAATGTCTTATGTATAACAGGATTTTGCAATACTTACAGAAATGGGACTAATTTCCATTAGTAAGCATTATGCATCATAGTTTTGAAGAAACTAGGAATTTTTGACCCAGGCTTCTTGCCTTCCATAATGCTACGTCTACATTTGTAGATGTGTTTGTAGATGTAGATGTAACTTCCCCTGTTGTTAATTCCATTTCTCCTGTTTTTTTCCCCAAGTAATTTAACTGAGTTTTTTTCAAGTAATTTAGTAATTAATTTCTTAGTGCTTGATATTAGGTATTTGTCTGTCCTTATCTGCAAACTTTTCAAAGCAGCTTTATTCATGGTAGACCCTGATCTTGAAAATGACAAGATATCAAATTATATGAGCATTTTTAGGATTTCAAGAACTTTTCCTGTCTAAAGTTGGGCTAAATTGTGATGATGATGATGATGATGATGATGATGATGATGGTGTGATCTGAAATTACTTTCAAGAAACTTCACAGTGGATCAGATGAATTGTTTCTTTTTAATAGTTTCAGTATACTCAACATTTACTTTTATTTCAACTAATACATTTTTTTTTAATTGCAAGTTAGCACAATTTAGCACAGTCATTGGGGGTCATAATTTCAACCTTTTTTCTTGAAAACACCCAGATAATATATTTAGCAAATGTCAAATATTTTCAAACATATTTCAGTAAAGGAAGTCATGAAAAATGAACCTTTCCTGTAGACAGTTTCATTTTTGACAAACTAGAGTTTTCTAATGAGGACAGCTGAAAAATTTCCTAGGTCTTACTAAAAGAAAATATGCAGAAAGTGTGTACTGAAGGAAAAGCAGACTTTCAATTTAGAAAAGAGCACAGTATCATCTTGGTTACACATATAGTTCCCAATTAGCAAATCACAGTTATTCAAAGACTATTCGAACATAGATGTATGTACAAGGTACTATTACTGTCTTATACTAATTGACATTACTTCATTTCCCTGTCTTTAATCAATTGCATTGTGTTCTGCATTAAGGAAAATACATTTTTCCTTACTGTCTTCTGATAATTCTTTAATTTAAGGCCCTCATTGCTTCTGCTCCCTGTGATTTGAATTCAGACATGGTGTTGTGAACGGCAGGGTCCTGTAGCTGGTTTGTGCAGCATTCATCTAGGAACTTGCAAAGTAAATATTATTCAGGTGTAAAATAGGGATAGGCACAATCAAGAAGCAAGGGGTAACATGTAAACTTATGTCCCGGTGGTTTCCCTACCTTGATGCGACTGTTTCTAGGATGATTTGTTAGAGACAGAATGTTTTACATAAACTATTTCCCCTCCTCAGAACACAATTATAGTTTCCACACTATGTATTTTAACATGCCACTTTCACCATGGCAGAATCTGAACACCTTCCCATAGTGCATGAAAGAATATGAGCAACATCTGTTGTAGGTGGTTTGTTCTTTGTCTCATCTTCTCCCTGGAGAGAGAGCTGTGTATGTAGTGGATAGGGATATAAATAATAGATTATGCCTCTCCACAGTCAAACTAGGAAAAAAAAAAAATGGTTTGATCCAGAATGAAATTTGTTTTGTTGTTTTTCCTGAGCAAAACGCTGAAAGAAAAGTCGGTGGCATATGAAACTATCTGTTCAGCTTCAGAGGAAATATTTTGGTCTTGCGGAACAGATGAAAGAAATGGGAAATGAAAAGTTAGGTTCATAAGACTTTTCTGGAGAAGAAGCTGGCAAAGGGAAAACCTCTTCATGCGTAGCAACTCAATGATTATAATACTTAACCCAAAACATGACATACTCAAGTCATTGCACATCTGGGTTCCAGATGATGCTCATGGATTAATTCACTGTTCAGGGCAAAACAGAGCAGTTTTAATGGGAGGAAGTGAAAGGTCCCAGACTGACAGGGGCTTCTGCTTAGTGTTTATGGCAATTTCTTAAGACAGGATATCCCCTTTTCTTGTGGTTTTGCAAGGAATGACTCTTTTGCCTTCCATCCAAAATATATGGCAACTTTGAGTAATGCATTAATAATTTCAAGATGACTAGAATCACAGTTATTCCAGGGGATACTTTATGCAGTTCCAGAAGGAAGTTATACTTAGAGGGAATTATTATGTTTTTAGGTAAATCCTATTTATCCCCTATCTTTTAGCTTATTCTTCAGGAGTTCCTGCATGGCTGTCAATTTTTTTAAGCAGTTGTTTACTAATAAATAGTTACTTAAACTATTTTTCAAGTTGTATTGTTATATATGTTTATTATAATTCTCCTGGCTCTAAATCAAAGAATTTCTTCACAGGGTGAATTCTTCCTAGGAGGGATTTTAATGCCAAAGTGGATCAGCCATGATATAATTAGCACACCTTGGTATTCCCATAAACTGTACTGTTCTTTACCTCTAGCCAAATGATACTCTGAAGTGTAGGAAATTGCTTCTTACTATTAAAAACAAGTAGTTCTGTAAGCAGTGGAGCTAATGAAACCTTCTTTCTGACGGACGATGTTGTACCTGTTTTTTATTCCTTCTTTGCCTCCAACAACAAAAACCTCAGCTCTGCCCTGTATCCTTTGGATAGCTCCATCACATTAGCAGCAGACTAACGACAACATGACAGTAAGGCAAAGGCTAGTGGGGAGCTCTTCCTGTGCTCATTGCCCACAATTGCTGCCAAACAGAATATTTATCGGTGGAGTTCTTTCTGCTTTTTTCCTGACTAATTTGAACCTATGTCTTCTACCTAATTGCTGAGATTCACACAAATTTAATTCTTCCTTAAATGACAGTGTTTCTGTCAAATTTGGTTGAAAGTGACCAGTGTACTCAAAGTTTACTGGGGTGAGGGGCACTAACAGACAGATAAATTCAATGGAATTCCTTTTGCTTGCATAGGAAAATAGTCTATAAAGGGAAATAAATTCAACTAAAACACTTCCAATCTCATCTACATTTAAAAAATAAATTAGTTACTAGATGTCAGGTTGTCAGGTGCATATTTGCGGCACTGGAAGCTACAGTTTTTGGGGTTCCTTTTTTGACCCATTAATGTCATTTGAGCCCTCAAAACATTCTTTATTAAACTCAGCTTTCACTTTAGCTAGTTTAAAATGACAGGTATAAAAGGCCATTGTCTTGATATAGTGAAAAAAACAAAAGCACCACTCTGCAGTTCCCAATACTGATGTTCAGTTTTCAGGTCTTCTGGTCACTTCCTCTGACCCTGAGCAAGTCATTAGAAGATCTGAAGTGGGTCGACATTCTGTTAAAAAAATTAAAAAAAGCAGAGAAGAAGAAAAAAGAGAAAAAGAAAAAAAGAAAAAAATAAGCAGCTATATGAATATACCTATCCATAACTACCTTCCAAAGTATGCACAACTCAGATCCTGGCAACAAGATAAGTACAGCATTCCTCTTGAACTGGGAAGCAAAGCTACATTATTGCAGATGAGTTTCCCTTCCGAAACAACTCCATTCTCCCCTTTCCAGTGTGAATTTAGTGGCACTGTATCGCTCCGGGCTGCTCTCAGTCATAAGTCTCTCAGACCACATCTAAGTCCTGTTCTCCAGGTTTTATTTCTATATTTTTCTGTAATTTAATTGTAAAATGCTTCCTTACTTTGTTAAGAACAAGGATATTCATTTACCAAGAAAAAGGTCTCTTAGAATTAAGTCGTATTGCTGTGTTGCAATCATTAGTAATACATAGAGTCTTGCTCCTCTAACTAGGATGTCTGGAAAGAGGAGGGGCAATGCAGGATTTATCCTAAGTCAATCAAAATCATTTTTGCTCTCCCCTTTCTCTCTCTGTCTTCCCTTGAGGTTCGGAACTGCATTACCTCAAAAAATGGGGAGCTGATTTTATTATTATTTTTCTAATTTTTTCCCTGTCATTATTGCATATTTGTCAGAGCAGAGAGACTGTTATCCTAAAACAATAATGTTATGGAAAAAATCGGACAAAGCAGACATTTCCTTAAAGATTGTTCATGTTTTAGTAGTCTGTGGATTCCCCCAGCAGAGATATTTTTATTACACACTAAGTGCTATGATATAGAAACAATGAATATATTCACTCTTGAGAACAGAGAGGTTTCTGCTGCTACTAAATCTTATTTTAAAATACAAAACTCCCTAAATCTTTGTGGGTCCAGTATTTGTGACTCTCAGTGTGGATATGTCCTTGACTGCTCTCTGATCAACACCTTTGAACTGCAGTGCCAAGCTAAATATAAATGACAGTTCCATATTCACAAATACAAAGAGTCTCAAGTGTACTTTTTTTTTCCCCATTTACATTCTGATTACAGAAAAGCATAATTTCCAGTGTTAACATCAAATATCCTCAAGCAATATAAATCTTAATTACTGTATGCTGGAAGTAGTAGTAACAAACGCATGAGGTACTTTACAAGGAAGTAAGTGTGTCCCTATGTACACGTAAAGAATTTTAGCAATTTCTTTCCTGTGGTTAACAAGACCTAAACCTGTTTAATGCTGAGTAATTTCTAAGAAGCAATATAACGTGGATAATTATTCAGAACTTCAGATTCTCTTCCTACTTTTCTTTTAGCAGTGTTTTTCTGGAAAACATCCACACTAGATCTGACATCTACTGAACTAATGATCTATGAGTGACATTCATCATTTAAAATTATTCATAGAACAACTTAGACTGAAGTTGTGAGTCTGGATGATCCCATATCCTGTGAAGTCAGGTGCAGAGATGCTTCAAAACTGTTCAGCAGAAATCCGTCACCAGCTCATTTATGCAGGAGAAAGGTTTAAGGGAAAGAACACTTGAAAAGTGTTAATCAGAATTTGTGTTTCTGCAGGCAGAGAAGGCGGCTAAACTGGCACTGGAACTGAGAGAATTGCACCTCCTTATGTTAGCAGCAAAACTGGCTGCAACGTCACTTGTACTCAGACTTGCTTGAGCCTATCACCTAGAAATAAATGATAAAACAAGAGTTTCAAGTTCCCTTCTAATTGTTTTGCATTTCTTATGGTTGGGAGGACAATAAGTATGTCTTCCTGGATCTGCAGGCAGTGTGAAAAGCAAGCTCTTCTTTATTCATCTTAGGGAGCTAGAAATCCAGGAGCAGCTTGCCTTCCCCAGGAACTTGCTGCTCAGACAGCATGGGCTCTGCTGGCACGGCTAGCGCTGGATCACTACTCTCTGAGAGCCACCCGTCTGCAGGAAACGTGATAGCAAGGACTGAAGGGTGTTCTCCTGCAGGTAGCTCAAAGGTGCGTACGGCCATGACGCAGAGACCGTTACCCCAGCGGAGGAATATTTGAGGTACTCTTTAGGCAAACATAGCCTGAACTCAGCCCTTTTCACCACTCTGTTGCTACTACTGCGTCTATGTGACATTGGTGCTCCTAATGGCCAGCCCTTTTCTGTGAGGGGGGCAGAGAGGATGCTCAGCATCCTGGGGAAGCACCAAGGCACCGAAGTAACAGTAGAAGTTCAAACAGTCAAAACAGTATATATATTTTTTAAAGTTTCTAATTTTTATTTTATTATTTTTTATTTTACATTGAGCTAGAGAAGTAGTGAGCAATAATATTTTTGTCCTCAGTTAACCTCTTTTGGCCATTAGTGGCTAGTTGCAAGGAATGACAAACCCTGTTTTACTTTAAGTAATTTCTATACAGTCCAATGGACATTGATTAATCACCGTAAAATATTTTTTCTGATTCTTTTTCAAAACCTTGAAGAGAACAAAAGTTCATCTACAGCAAATATTTATAGTCATTTTAAGCCATTTTAACCTTTTTTGGCAGCAGACAGAACATGCTTCTCTGCTCTACAGCCTTTCAGCACCTCACTTAAAATAACAAATTGGCCCCTTCTGTGCTGGGATTGCCTAGCCAGATATAGGGATAAATAGCTCCTTAAAACCTCAGGACATTTCTCTTGTCTCTTTGGCCTAATCCACTACCAATCCTGTCATTATCATTTACTGAAGAAAATGTCACAGCTAATGTACTGTAAGACCATGATTTTAATTCAAAATCACTGTATGGACACTTCTTCTTTACTACAGGTTATATAACTATATAACGATAAAGTCTTTATCCACACGTATAAAAAATTAGTTCATTGAAGCTGCTTGGGTACTTACATAAGAAAGTCTTTGCAGCATGAAGTACCCAGCAACATATTAAATTCTTCCAAATTCCCCTCCAGCACTGCAATGTATCCTTGCCACATGAACAACCATGATAGGGCTCCAAGAAGAGCAAAGGCAAGCGGTTTAACAGAGACAAAGATTTGGTACCAAGATATCTAGACTGTGCTCATCTAATGCAAAATGGATTTTATAGTTCTGCAGTGTAAGTAAATATCATCTGATTGTTTTAGTGAATCAGCATCACTACATAATTATCAGCAGGCAGTCAAAATCAGAGGTGGCTGGTATTTCAGGAAATCTTTGACATTTGGAAAAACTTAATGAAAAAAATAGGAGAAAGTTTCTAAAACATTTCCTTTAGACTTTGACCATCTCTATTTAAAATCTGCAACTTAGGAAGCTAAATTTAGGTTTCTATATTCATAATCTCAAGTAAGCAGACAGATTTAAAGAAGATTTTTTCTTTTTTTTCCTGTTCTTAACCCCCACCAATCTGAGGGGGAGTAGCCTGCTTAGCATTTCTCAGGGTCAAGTGCTAAGACAAGAAGGTTTCCATTTTGTGAGCAAGTCTAATACGCTGGTAATCATGCGTTTTGGGTCCACCTATCTTACCCACAAGAGATATGAGTCTGCGGAAATCTTCCTCTTTAGCATTTCCTGCAGTAGCTCGTAGTCTAATCCTTAATGGCTTGTAATTTAATACCTGCTGTGTCAGGGGATTTGATAGCCATTACAGCAGCTATTTCGGTTGGTTGCGTTGTAGCTCAGTCTGAGCTTTGCAAAGCTTGGCAGCTCCAGCCCTGCACAAGTACGAACCTCTGCTTTTCCGTTGTCAGGCCTGAGGTAACTCAATAACAAAGTGAAACAGTCCGGTGCACCAGGCTGGATAACCGTTTGGCTGGGTTTGTATCTAAGCTAGTGAAATCTCAATTTCCCCTGTATCATTTTCACCTGAAGATATAATAAATTGGCTTAGGATAGCTCACCTTGAGAAACCAGCCCAAGCTCTTGCTTTGTGAAGAAGCACAAAACTAAACAAAACTGCAGCTCAGTTTCATTACCAACACTTTGCTCAGCTCTAATATTAAAACATTTTCTTTCTACTTTTATCTTTCAGTTGTCACCTTCCCTAGCAAGGCACCATTTTCTTTCATCACGGTTTTAGAAATAGCCCCAATTTGTTTCCACCTCCTCTCTGTACAGCTGTGATCTTTAATCCCTGGTATCAATCTCTTTTTCTGTGGTTCCTGCCTTACTCTGTAACCCCTGCAACCTTGGAGCAAATGAGTCTATTTTTGTCTCTGGAGATTTGATGGCAGATAACACAGTTATTAGGGACATCTTTTTCTTGCTCTAATAATGATGATCTGCCTTCAGTAATTTTTCCATGCCTAAATTGCCATCATGGCTGAAGGGACATTCTGACATGTTTTTCCTAGGTGTGCAGATTGCTACTTTTCCCCCCTTTTTTTTTTCCTTCTTCTCTCTGAGTTATTTATTTATTTATTTCATTTTTTGTTTCATCCAATCCCCTGGTATGGCTTATCCATTCATGTGTAACTTATAGCTGTCAACATTTACACTAGGCTGCTCAAATTTATTGCTGACCACTGATACAGCTATAATTTCATTTTGGTCAAATAACTTAAGCTCTCTCACATTCCCACAGTGTGGTTCTTATGCTAGTGCCTGAGGACAGAGATCACCACTGCATTTGTGCAGCTTTCCCAGATTGTGGCACGTGGTTATAAAGCGAGTTTAGACGCACTGGGACGCACCTATTATCATTTTGTCTCTGCTGTATCAAGACCTTGCAGGATCACAGCTGAGTATGAGCTGAGGAGAGAGAAGATATCTCGGGTGACCACATCCCCGCAAATTTATAATGTTAGAGGGTGAAAGCCACATCTGCAAAATCCCACAGGCAACTTGTGCAGTCTGAAGAATGTGAGGTATGGGATGTGACACGTGGGAAGTATGTGATCAATGAGACCCGAGTGGAAATTTTCATTTAATATTTGAACTGCAACACCATGGATTATCTTCAGCTTCTGAGGGACACCAGTTATAAACTTGGCTTGCACTCTCCGGCCTACTGATGACAGTTTGTTTATTATGAAAAGATAAAAGAAAAAAAAAAAAAAACAAAACAGAGAATAAGAACTCCTGTGTGTTAATGTTACTGATACCTGCCTATCAAGAACCTGGTTGGCTGATGAGATATTTTCTGAAAAATATTTGTTTGGTTTTGACTGTTTTTTAAAAAAAATTCCTCTACATTTTCACAATCTTTTGTAAATGTAAATCTTCTTGACTGTAAAAACAAAAAGCTCTTGGAGAACACTTCTTTTCTGAAAAAGATGCCCTCAGCTATCTGTCCAAACATGGTTAATTAAAAGTTTTGTTTTGTTCTTTGAATAAGTAATCTTGTTTAAGAACATATCCTTTAACAACTTTTATAACTAAGTCTGAAAACTTAGCACTCACTTGAACAAGAACTTATCATAGCTTTAAGTTTAGCCACATTGATCTCAGATTCTTGCCTGGTACAGGAAGGTTTTCCAAACATTTTGGTCCCAGAGGACACTAAGAATCTCTAAGCTTTCCCTCAGAACCACGACCACAGCCACATAGAAGTGGGGAAATTGCTGAAGGAATAAACCACATTATTTACCACAGTTCTGTGGGCTCCTGTAGGAGAAACACTGCAAGAAACATCTCATAGTGCTTTCAGAAAAGGGGATTGCCAGCTGCACCGTCTTGGAAAATAATAACTTGAGTAAATGTGTTTTACCTTCCTAAAATTCATGGAAATTAGAAATATCAAAGGATACATAGGAACCCCTTATTTTCTTCCTGCTAATCCATTCTGGTTCCCATATGTCTTTTATTATTCCTTGTAGTGCATGGTTCACTACTTATAGCTGAATCAAGACAAAGGACATTCCAAATCCTTAAACTTCTTGTTGGGTGTTACTGCAATTACCCTGACCTTTAACTCAAATTCCCCTCATATCATGACAGAAATTTAGCTTTCACCTTGTGCTGCAAATACACGTGATGTACCAAAGTTAGACCTCCTTCTGGAGGAGCTGGGGAAAGACTTCAGGAAGCCTTGAGCAACTCTGATTGCTTTTCCATGTAGGAATATTCTTGTAGAGAAGAAAGCTTAAACAAGTCGGTCCAGGATATGACCATAATATTTTCTTAGTAAAGCAGGGTATAGTCAAGGAAAATGTAGTGGTGACTTGATTAAAGGTATTTAAAGAGGAATTGCACTAAGTATTTGGCCACAGGTGATTGAGTCTATCCTTTTCCTGCTCGGTCAGTTTTATAACTGTTGCTCTACAAATTGTCAGAATAAAGGAAACTGTGTGAGATCTTTCTCTTTTCTTTTTTTTTTTTTTTTTTTTAAATATGTGTGTGGGTAAAGGGAACTGAGGGAACCGAGTTTGGTGGGAAAGGCAGTCTTGAATCTGCCAAAAATCGTTCGTAAGAATAAATAAGACACTAAAAGAGCCCAGAGAAGCACACTCCTAGAGAAAAGGCTTGGCCAATGCACCAAGACTAACATCTGAGAGCTTCTGCATGGGGCAGTACTTCAGCTCCAGAGACAGAAATAAGTGTCTCAGATTTCACTGTCTTCTTTCTTTGAGAGTTCAAGAAGACATAGTCTCTTAATATTTTCATTGGGAGGTCACTAAAAATAACTTTAGTCTCTGATGATGTACCTTTTAATTGTGATTAGCTTTCCTCAGAAGTCAAACTTTGGATCTTTGTTAATTTTTTTTCCTAATTCCCTAGCTCAGAGAAAACTGAATCAATTTTTTTTTTCTCTTTTGCTTAGGTCCAATAACTCTCTTAACAGTGATTCTTCACTCAACGTTTGGCTGGGAGTGGAATTTTAATTTCCTAATCAGCCGATGTGAGCCATGCTGCTCAGACTTCATTTTAGCCATCTCAGGAATTTAGTAGCTTAAGACCATTTCTGTCTCAGCAGGATGCATAGCTCCTGATTCACATTTTATAACACCACAGTTGGATTATTGCCACTTTGTGTTTGCAGCTTTCCTTGACCATTCATTGTATAAGTCCCTGGTTTGCACAAAATTCAGTGTCTAGAATGGTCACTTACATATATCGGCTTATCACACTGCAGTTGAGGATGCTACACTGCCTTCCTGTCAAATGCATAATTGCTTTTATAGTACTTGTATACTATTCACATTTTGTTTTCATCTCTACTTACCTCCCTGAACAGCTGATCGGTCACTGTCCTTGTAACTGAGACTTGCAGTTGCCCTTTGCTAAAGATTTGAATTTTTGTACAAGTTGTTTCCCATCAGAGCTATGAGAATTTTTTTTTTTTTTTTTAGTTTTGGGGTTTTTTTTGATGGCTCATCTTGACTTCTCTAGCAGAAGTTCGGTTTAATTGTAATGTAGTTTAAGTGTATAATGCCATGTGTTCCTTCTGCATGAAGTGCGCTATATAAATGCAAATCAGCTAATTAATTCATAACAGCAAGTATTATAGCAACACATTGACTGTCATGCTCTGCAGTTTCCAGTTGAACACTCTGTCTATGTTTTGTTGGTAGAGGAATTGCAGCACGAGGGTTAATAATTTTAAATCTAAGTAGTCTCGGCTGTTTATACAGACCTGTGATTGTCTATCTGAAGCCTGTAGAGATTAAGGGACCAAAGTTTCTACTCTCAGCCCTAGTTGATGACTTTTTGTGTGAATGTTGGAGAAATCACTTCTTTGGATGCTTTCAGACATCGCCTGTTTGTGAAATGGGGATAATGATTCCTTTTCCCCTCTGAAAGGTACACAGAGAGCTATGGATAAATTGAGTTATATAAGTGGAAAGTACTGAACATGATATAAATTCTCAAAAAATCATGCTGAGTTCAGCTTTAACATTCTTTGCACCAGAACGTTACAGAAACTGGTAAAATTACACTAAAATTACCCCTCTATTTCTCAACTGTTTCTAAATTCAGTCTACCTACAAGATGTAAAATTCTCTGAAGTTTTAGCAAGCTATATGTAAGCCAGTATCTGACAGATATAAACCACTCTCTCTTCCGAGACAGGCTTCATGTTAACAGTTAACAGCATGGAGTACCAATCTTTGTCTTTGCTCAGAAATGCAAAACTTTTATTTAAAAATAATTAATTTTAAACTTGTCGCTTTAACGGTGAAAGCGCTCAGAGGAATCTGAGTGCATGAAATTCCTTTCATGTGCGTCCAGTGGACGATGAAATCCACGGGAACGCTGCTGTATGTGCATTAAGGCTAAAAGTCTGACTGCTCAGAGAAGGACTTCACAGCAAGAGTTTTGTCTCTGTCAGAACAGTTCTCTAAACAGAATTTCACAAATAAAAAATAATTTCTGATCAGCTTTTCAGTTCAGGAGAGTGTTGGCTAGTTGTTGAAAAAGAAATAGAGAGCAACTGAAGACTTTAAAACCTTGAAGATATTCAGGTTTTAGAAAGTTTGCAAGGAAAAAAATGTGCAGACAATTTACACAAAATATAACAAAACAGCCCAAATATTCTTCTTTTAGAAAATGTGGGTGGAAATATTATCACTGATTTTCATACTGTACATCAGGTTCTCTGATACAACAGCAGAATGGTTGGCATTCAAGCATTTTCCTTAATGTAGGGACAATGACAGCTTTGTGTAGCGGTTTCTGAACGTTTCTTCTCTCTGTTGCACGTCTCTGAGCAAGCACACAGGGGATGAGACTCAAAACTCCCTTCCCTAAAACAATGACTGTAACCTGAGTGCAGAAATGTCCTTCCTTTCTGCATCTGAATGCTTGCAGATGAGTAACGCGTGTCAGCCCTTGCACAACTGCCAAGTCAGATTTGCCCTGTACCAGCTTCTCACAAACAGCGGTCAGCAACCACAGTGCACTAAGGTACGTGAGGTGCACCCGGATCTAGAGCAAAACACTTGAGAGGTAAAAGCAATATTTTCAATTGGAGCCGTTTCTGTCATTTTTCCTCTCTTTCACCAATATAATACATCTTAAACTCAGCATTGTTCCCTGCAATTCTTTCTAAATAACAACAGAAGAGTCACACAGCCCCCCAAAATGGTTTATTCTCCAACAGTCTTCAGAAACTCATCAGAACAAATCTCTCCACTATCTTCATACCAGCAAAGCTTTCCTCAATTTATCAAAGAATTATTAACAGTTACTCTCCAATGTAACTTCAAAATAAGTAGATGCTTTATATGATGATGTTTCCAACGTCTAACAGTTGATTAAATAATCCTTTAGGAACACATATCCCTTCTAATTTTATGTGCAAATGTGCTTGTGTATCTACACATATAAATGCATATGCATGCATATTATAGAGAATATATACAGCGATGCATATTTTTCTGTGCCTCACTGTTTCCATACACATATACAAATTGAAAGCAAATGCTTCATGCTTAGACACAGGCATTTAATACAGTAAGGAGGAAGAAAAAGAAAAAAACAAATCTTAAATTGCCCAGTTATGGAGAAACTTACCAAGTGAAAGATTGAAAAAGACTTTCGAAAATATAATGTTGAAAGTAGCTGTGTAATTATGCAAACCATCATATTTCTTTCTACTGTTTTGTTGCATAGTTAAATTAAATATATGAAAGGTGCAAAAAAAAAAAGATTTATATTGTACGAAGGCAGTTAAACACTTCAGATTGCTAAAAACATTATCTTAATTATCCGCATATTATGCTCAGAAGAAAATCATTAGCTTTCTCTTTATGAGAACTGTCAATGACAAAAATACTTCATTTCAGAAAACTGGATTTAAGGAAAAATATTCAAAACAACTCATACTTAAATCACAAATAGTTTTCTTTGGACTTTTTGTTTTTAAGCACCTCAAAATTAACTTAGCTAGAGATAGGAGAATCTTCTTCACAACATCTGAGAACCTCTGGAAAAAAATTGACTCCTTTGGCCAGTTATTAGTAATGAGAGAGAGAGGATGGGAAAGGCAAAGATATCTCATATGAGAAAAATGCACGATGCACAGTATAATAGAAATTGGCGGACCTTGAACCGCAACCATCCAAAACTGAGGTCTCTGGTTTAAGCTCATCAACAAAATTCCCTCTCTGGTTTAATAGAGGGAGACAGAGAGATGGATACTTCCAGCGCATGATTCACCCCCTTCCCCTCTTGTTGAACAGGAAAAAAACCACGTAACACCCTTATGCTTAGGAAGGACTTCAGTACTTAATTTGGAGCAGCACAGCGATCTTTGTCCTCAAACAGAGGAGTCATCTCTTCACAAAAGTTACAAGGAAATAGCTGCACCTAATCACAAAACTCGGTATTAAATATCTAAATGAACAGTCAAAGGACAGTTTTTAATCAGTACACCAGATGAATTATGATACTACAAAACATGTCTTGAACAATTGCAAGTAGTGCAAAAATTAAGAAATCACAATCTGTTGGTAGACATAAGAGTTTAAATGAGCCAAACAAATCACCTCATTGCTTGTGAATTCTTAATCTTTAAATATAAGAAGTTTTGTGTTAAGGCAAGGCTTGACTACAGGCAGGACGGGCTTTATTTTTGGCTCTATCACTGACTTTCAATGTGGCTTAAGGTATATTATTTAATATCACCCTTCCTCATGTGCAAAAGACAGTGAAAATGCTCCTTTCCATTTTTCGTCTCTATTTATCTCATCCACTGATAATCTTTTTTAACTTTTTTCTTATCTAAGGCAGATAAGGAAAATCTCTTCCTGTATGTTTGTACAGTTTCTGGCACACATAAATCCCAAGTTCCAGAAGTAGCTTCTAAACATTTCTACAATAAACCTGACTGCAATAAGATAGTTGGTCTTAACGGATTCCAAGATTAATAAACAACAACAAAAAAATAGGCCTGGGGCTACAAAGACTTAGGCCTCCTCTAAGTGAGATTAAGCTCAGAGATCACCCATCCCTTGTATTAATGACAGTGTTAGTTGTTAAAAACAAATCCTGAGTGAAGAGTTCAGGCATGAAATTCAAACCACTTATTTTTCAGGCTACTGTAATGGAACCTGACCTTTTGCAAGGTCAGATGAGGCAAGAGGAATGTGGAAATATGACAGGGTCATGGTAATGGCCCAAAAGTTCATTGAACTGCAGGATTACACCCTCAGAGCAGGGGAATAGCTCAGAATTCAGTTTAACAGATACGGTGTTATTAACAGTGGGGCTGCTGTCTAGAAATAGCAATGGGTGACTGAAAACATACAAACTGAATCTAAAAGGTCTGTGAGCTGCCTCTTGAGAAAGTAGACAGCTATAAATTAACGGACTGAGGTGTATCGTATTCAGCAGAGGCCTGGGAGAACGGATCTCTTTATTTCTGATTCCTTCTTGCACCACTCCTTCTGCAGCCTTTGTCATGTCACTTAAGGCAGGAGTCCCAGAAGTCGCCTATGATTTGGAGTACTTCCATAATGCAACACAAAGTCTGAGACATCTGGGACCTTATTTCAGCAGTGCTGAGAACTCAAAACCGAAAATTACTTCCAAAAAATTTGCTTTTAACCTGTCTTTCAGGGCCACATCAAGTGTCCATTTCCATGTCAATTCTAAGGGTTAGCTGAAGTTTCAAAGCATTATGCTAATTATAAGTATGCATGATAGTAATGAGAAATATGTTTTCTCCAGATTTTCATTTAAAAAAAGTCTAAGTAAAAATAATGCTAACATAGTTTGTGGTACAAGGAAATTTGTGATCACTGACAGGCAGTACTTGATTTATTCATTCATGGGGAAAAATTATAGCACAACATATACTGCATGGAATTAAGAAAGGATCCTAAACAATCTTATCCTCGAATATTTCTAGCTTTCCTGGGTGTGTGTCATAGTAAAACATGTGTTATTTACCCAATGGACCAGAGCATTTTCTCTGGAAAAGATGAGCTTGTAATGGAAATGCTGACACAACCTCAACTATAACAGCATGAAAGAAGACACTTTAATAACATTTTTATTGCTGTAACATCTTTTAAAAATGAAACACCTGGGACTTGTGCTTAAAAAAAAATCAAAAGCAGATTTGTAAGTTCTGCTCTCTTCATATGATGGGAAATTAATCCAACAATCCAAAGACTGGGAAGTTAACTTACCCTACCAACATTTAAAATCATTCAAGGGAAATATAATTAATAGATATTTTAATGTATTTCCATGGAAATATATTGTTATATGAGTTAACATTTAGAACTTCCTACCTTTTAAAGAGATGGTGGATTCCTGCTATAACTCCACAGATACAGAAGACACTGTACAAACAGAGGAGTTTTTGCACTATGGTGTAATTATCCTCTGAAATTACAAAACAAGAGTGATGAGGATTTTGTGAAACACTAAGGCTAATCTTCAGGGACATATTGGTATATGAGATGTATCTTGAGAATGATGCGCTATTAGCAAAACTATGAAAAGTAAGTAACATCTTTATAATGACTGTGCTGCATTGTGTGTGAAGAATAGTGTTTCTAGGAATTGGTCCAAGCAGTACTTGGATCTCCTTCCAGGAAAGTCTCAACTTGTGGGTTATAGAGGGAGAAAATGGAGAAAACAGAACTCAAATGTCAGAAGGTCAGAAAGGGGGGACTGCGGGACTATTTCTTGCAGGCTTCCTGTACCTTGGGAATTGCATTTCTGAACAAATTACCACAACGCTATTGGGAGGGACAAAGCTGAAGGACAAGTCATGTGAAGTAATCTTAGAAGTTTAACAAGCGTCCAAGCTGAAGTGTCCAAGCTCAAGCATAAATGTTGCCAGGGCCCAGCTTAGATGTTCGTGGAGTCTTGGGCTTTAGTGTCAAAGTTTATGGTAAAACCAGTCTGTTTCTGACATAGTCTAAAACATGAGGCATGGTAGGAGAAGGGGCAGCCAAGTTGTTGACCCCCCTCCACGAGGATGCTGGGCCAATAGTTTGTCTAAAATGATGGAATATTAACATAGTAACATTTAAAAAACTGACTGGGAATGATTTGAATTGTTAAGGTGACTTTTAGTGTAGCACAGAGAAAGCGTGACAAAAATTGAATGATAGATGTGTTATAGCCATTATTATTATTACCAACAACAGTCACTACGAGAGCATAGGTATTGGATTCAAGTATGAATCCTAGCCCAGACCCTTTTTCAGTGTCCATCTGGACTGAAATCATACAGTGTCCTATTGATTTAGATTTGATTCAGGATTCAAACTTTTTTGAAATTCAAGAATGCTGGGGCAACATCTATCCCAGATGACTCGTTTGTTTCACTCTCATGTATTTGTCCTGTTTTTGGGATAGTATCAAATTGTTGCGAGTCTTCATTAAATTCTATCTAAGCAATTGAGTTCTTTTACACTATGGGAGTAGTACAAAAGTACCCTTTATTGGACCATCTGTGCTCTCTCTGAAGCGTATGCCTCAAAAGATAATCCAAAAATGAGTGCTTTTCTAGAAAGTAATACCCGATTATACATGGGAGATTAAAGAAATGAGACTTCATCAACATGCTGAAATCTATTCTAAAATTGGCATGTTAATTTAAATCAGCATAATCTAACCCGGGCACTTAGTTGGGAACCACAAACCTAGTGATTTATATGGCTAGAAAAGCTGGTGCTGTTGATTGTGCAGAATTGGACTTATGTTCATAGAATCCACACTAAAACGTCCAGGTGGATAAATTATAGGAATTTCCAGCGTGCCTTCAGAAAACCTTTTCTTTTGCTTTCCCCTCTGCATAGTCACGTCTTGTGTCTCCTTGAACTTCCTCTTCTAAATAGCATGTCAAAGAACTAATTTAACATCATAACAATCTGCATTTCCACTCTTATTTACTTACCAATCATGCATCTCTGAGAGAGATTTTATGAAAAAGGAAAACTTTTTCATGTTCTGCCTGAACTATCAATTTTACGGTCTTTTTTTCTTTTGGTCTAACTGCTTTAGCTAATTACAAGAAAGGTGATTGTACTATTCATTCAAAGTGGAAGAGTTCCAATGGCAGAAAGTCAGTAAGACCTACCTGAATCTTATCAATATTCTGATGATTTCTTAGGGGGTGGAGGAGTCTTAAGTTCAAGTCCCTGGTCTACGTCAAGTGGAGTTAATTTGGGAGTATGGGTTGGTAAGTGCAGTGAGGTGGTATTTGGTTGGTTTTCATTATTGTTTTCACTCTCAAAAAAACAGTCCAAGAAAAGCCACAGCTTTCACCTGAAAATACATAAATGAAAAGGCCTTTGGAAAGGTTTAGTTTCATCCTGACACAGAATGCAAAACTTAGGAAACCTTAAAATCTTACAAATGGAGAACCCATCCAATCTAGTTATACTACGAGCTTTTACCTGTAATTGTGGAATGTTTTTTGTACCTATTGTGGAACAGCTTTTACCTGTAATGTACCTATTGTAGAACTCTAAATTCTGCTTGGAGTCACTTTTGTATGGTCTAATTTTCCTCTTTTGGGTTTCAACCATTTATTAGAAGTATGACTGGACACTTCAAGGTAAAGATTCTGTGTGTTGTATTGCTATAGATCTTGCCTCATTCCAATGAAACACCGCCAGAACAATTTTTTTTTTCTTTTTTTTAGCTATTTCTCTGCATACTACCACACTCGGACACAATGAATTTTCTATATATCCATACTTCTGTAAAAAAAGGCTCAGGAGTAGTGAAACAATTGCCTGTGTAACATTTCTGGTCAGCAAATTTCTCTATAATATAGTCATCTAAAAGATGATTTACAAGTCATCTAAAAAAATCACAATCCATTGTGAATTTCTTATTCTTTTTGCTGAAATACACTTTTAATATTAGTAGTTTCTTGTTCACTAAGAACAAGAAGCCAGAAGCAGTACTGAGAAACTGAGCTCTCCCATCCCAAAGAGTTCTTCCCCAATAAAAGAAGTGAAGGAAATAAAGGTCAGAATTTGCAAACAAGACCCAGAATTCCAGAATATAGAGATAATCCCTACCTCTATAATATATACAGTCTATATTTGTGACTAAATAAAACAGTAACAATGGGAAAGTAAGGTTCTGGGAAAAGAGAAGGAAACAAAGTACTTACAGTAAACAGCAAAAAAAAAAAGGTCAGGATGAGTGGTAGCCATAGCTCGCAACTTTTCTACTTGTGTCCAAAGATTTCATAAAGCACCATCAGCATCTTATTTCCCTTTATTTAACAAAGACTATAGAAAAGTTAGCAAAGAAGCAGTCTCCAATGCCACCTACCAGCTGCCAGAGTCCTGAATCCCTATCAATTGGACCTCCAGTTACTGTGAGATATCTCCCATCCACAGGTAAGACAAGTCCATCAAGTCTCACTTTCCTAGATAATTCTGTGATGTCTGGCATTAATTATCACCTGTTCCTGTCCTGATTCAGGAGGGAGAAGACTGATTGTAAATGTTTTGAAACAGTTCAGGTCCTCTGTCTTAGACTTATCTCATGGTCTCTTTATGGACAACTAAGGATTTGTAGGGGCTGTCTGGGTATCTTGACTTTTCCCATACCAAGTACTTACGCATTTTTGTGATTTGTTGCTATGGAGAAGACTATTCAATGAAATATAAATGCACTGTGACTATACAAGTTTTCTGGCAGAACGTAAAGAAACCCAACAGAAAGATCTTCTGAGATACTTAGGAACAATTTAGTATATATTTTCACAATGCAGAACTTCTTTGCCTCAACACTGCAATTACAGCAGCTGTTAGTGTCATGAACTGAAACAAAAGCACTTTAGTTAAGATTAGTTTTTAGTTTTCTGCCAAACATGAAATGGCTGAACTACAAAAATTTCCATTTTTTATTTTTCAGTACATCTATCTTAAACTAAATATCCCCTTCTGCTTCTTCGTAAACTGTTCTATAGGAACCATAGTTTCAAATATTGTATTAGGAATGAAAAAATCCACCAATTTCGGTGTTTTTAGAACACTTGGGCTAAAAACCAAATTACTGAATAAATAAATGAGTTCTTCAGATATCGTGCATTTGTTAAAGCAGAAATCTAGGCAACTGCTTAGATCGCTATTCAAAAAGTGTGAAGCGATCTTTAAACATACAGATAGTTTCATTTAAATCACTGGGAATGTGCATGCATTGAAGTTAACTTCTATTGAGTATCATGCTGAATTGAAGCCTCAAGTAAGAAATACAATCTTTAATTTATTTTAAGTACCAGATAGATATAAAATTTGAGATAGAGACATTCCGTAGTCTTTGTTATTCCAGCCATCAAGGTAGATGTGTGCTGCACCTGCTCAGCACAGCACTGAGCAGTAAATAAAATCTTATTTACATGTGAGCCGAAATGAAGGGCTCCTTCTTACTTACACAGAAGGCAGTCAAACCTTTCACTGATTAAATGAAGAGGAGGTCAGGCGCAGACTGGGCATTATAAATAACTTTCTTTTTGTACAATCCCAAATGGAATCCATTTACGAGTCAGATGAAAAATGGGTATGTGACCATGTACGTACAACTTAACATTTGTGTGCTCGCTGTGAAATTAAGTAACCCCATTGCTATTATGCAACATTTTTAATGTATGAAATGTGAAAAAATATTCAGTGCTTAAGATGCTCCTAAAGTCTAAGACTATCTAAAAAAATGTAGAAATGTTATTTCTTTGTGACGTCCAGCTCTGATATAAGCCTTAAGAGCCTCAATGTTGATCTGGCTAAAAATGCCAGGGTTCACTTGCATTTTGAAGCTGAAAGCCTGAACAGTTTTGCCAGGCATCTCTTGGGAATTAATATCTCTTTTATCATTTCCAGAACTTCCTATTTGGGGGTTTCTGAACTAGGATCGCAGAGGGAATAGTCATGATTTAAGGATGTCAGCACTGCAAGTGCCACGTGGAATTTGGAAACCAAGAGAATTTCAGCAATTAAATGTGATGGGTGTAAAAGTTAACAAAACATTCTGTGGGTTTGAAAAAAAAAGGGTGGACTCCTTTTTATTTTTCATTATTAAAAAATATTCTTGCCGTAACTGATCCTTCCTTAACTAGTTTTAAACACAGCTCCTGTGGCTGTCACATTTATATAATGTACATTTGTTCATCTGTTTTTGCAAACTTTGAATGTTTAAACTAATCCTGAGGGCAAACTAGTGAAAATTTTAGGTGCCCATGTTAGGAGAAAGAGAAATGTAGAATGAAAGAGTCCTGCTGCCTTTACAGTGGTAATTTACAGCATCTAAATCTTTCCTAGAGGTAAGAGCCTCCCTTTAAAATACTTGCCTGCCCCTTGTTTCAGCAGCAACCTGAAAAAAATCCCTGAAGGTCAGCAGAGCGAGAGGCAGGGATAGTGTTCTCACTGTACTCTGCTGAGGACAAAAATCCCAGCTCCTAGCCTTCAGACTGTTCTGCAGGATTAGCAATAATGGAAGAGATTCTCATATACATATACATTGGAATATGTACAGTTGTCTCATGTATCTGTTACTTTTCTATATACTTTATAAATTGTGAAGCTAATATGCCCTAATTTTATATTACTGGACAGCAAAAAACTTTTGTGTATTGGAGTTCATATACTGATGAATGTAATGTCCAGAAAAAGGCAGAATACTGTATTACAGTTCGTATCTTCTTTATGTGCATAAAACTCATGAGATTCTTTTTATTCATATATTGATGAGGGTATGATTTTTCCAGTTAAAGTAATAATGAAATCTTATAAAGGGTTTGGCAACAATGGAAAATTTTCACTGTGATTGGTCTAATAAACCTATGCCAACAGCTCCCTCTATGTACCACAAAAAGGATGCTAGCAAATGCATTGCCTGAAATATGTATTTCTCTTCCAGAGAGAGATACTATTAAGGAAAAAGAATCATTTCTGTGCCATTTAATCTGTCTACATCGAGGATTAAGAAAGTTTCAATAAAAAGTATCAATTGGTGTTACCTGCATAATTATAGTGATGCATTTTCCTGTTTAAAATTTCCTTGATTATTTACTGTATGACTCTGGCTGATTCATTCAATTCCCTTCTTAATCCCATTTTACATACATAGATTATTGTAATGCAGATCGTTCTTTGAGTACACAAAATGGAACAATGAAATAAAAGGACAGTAACTAATGTTATCTGTGTAAAGCTGGGAAATGGAAGATGAGGGAGCATGGAGGATTATCTCTAATGAGAGCTGTACATCTGCTTGAAAAAGAGCGATACAGTATTAAAAGAAGAGCAGCACTGTCTACTGGGGAGGGCATTAGTGAAGGAATCAAGAGGTTTTGTTCCTCCTTCTAACTTGTTGCTTCTCTTCTGTGTGACAGCAGATGGGTGCCCTCATCTCCCCGTCTTGCCTACCTTCTCTGTTTAACTCGTGAAACATCAAGGTGGGTTTGATCTGTCGTCGTGGGCTGAAACACATCCGTCAGGATGGGCTGTCTGTTAAACGTAATTTAACTGGTTACTGTGTGTCGGATGAACTAAGATAATCTCTGTGCAGGCCTGTAAAAATAATGAAAAATGTGATTTTTTTCGACGTATTTCATAGCAGGTTATACAGGGTTACGTTAACCTGCATTTTCCACAGGCTGAAGTATGCTTGCAGTCCCCGGTACTCAGCTGACACACAGGCAAGCTGTTAAAGTGCAGACATTTGACTGTGACTCTAACCAGGGGTGGTGCCTGCAGCATCCACCACAAATCTGTCTTGATAGATGCTTTTTGCCACCAGCTTCCTAAAACTAACAGCAGAATTAGCGAGTGCTCTTAGACCTGAATTCAGATCAATTCCACTAAGTACTTTTTACTTAATTAACAGAAAGTGATCTGGGGAGAAAATAAATGCAACTGCACACACGGACACGGAAAACAAGCAACACCTCTTTCTTTTTTTTCTTTTTTTTTTTTTTCCCTATAGATTCAGTTAGTTATTGGGCATTGGGTATGTCTGCTGTCTGCTTGCCAAAGAATTTATCAAGTACATTAAGGAGTCAGAACATAACATAATCACCATGTGGAAGTTTATTTGGCAGAGTGAGTCAGAAGTACACACTATTATTATTATTATTGTGCTGAAGTTTAAAATTAAACCTCATTTTGTGGGGAGGGAAGGGAAGGGAAGGGAAGGGAAGGGAAGGGAAGGGAAGGGAAGGGAAGGGAAGGGAAGGGAAGGGAAGGGAAGGGAAGGGAAGGGAAGGGAAGGGAAGGGAAGGGAAATTAGGTTCATTCTGGATATTCTATATTTTTGAAAGTATGTTTTAGAAATTTCATATGGTATTCAACCAGAAAAATATGTGTGTGACTATGTTCACGTACGAGCACAGAAAGCTCTTCAGTATACATGTACTTGGACGGATGGAAAAGGAAATGAACCAAAGCTCAGGGAGCCCTTCAGAACTGCTATTCCCACCTTTCTGTTTCCTTCTCACTGTGTGTGCTCTTCCTATGCAGTTTTACTGTTCTCTAATTCATAAACAGAGCAGCATCAGAGATATCCCTTTTAGGTAATCCCCTCCTCTCCTCCCAAAAGGTTGCAGGATACAAAGTTGTTACTCTCTTTAATTATGTCTTTTAAGTTACTGGCACCTAAAAGTTACAGTAGGAAACTTTTTTTTTTGCTCTGCTAGTACTGTATTAATATATCTATTTGCCTCAGAAAACTTGCAGTTGAATCAGTAGAGTCAAAGATGAAAAAAAGTGTTCAGGTCCCAGTAACTGAGGGACTTGGGGTCCAGACCACCACAGCACCATATTGTCAGATGCCCCTTTAATGAGAGATGACACTATGGCAGTTTTCACTGCAGTCAAACTTCTGTCCTCCAAAGCCCTCCATCCCATCCGTCCTGCCCACACCTCTGATTTGGGTCTTTTCTAATCCCTTGCTGGCTCCTATTCTCTTCAAATCGGTGCCCCCTGTGTCACACACTCCCCCAAAATGCCATCTGTGTGGTTTCTTTCAGACCACTAATGCAAAGCTCTCGGATAGCCCCCTATTTACTTGCTTCAGAGCTGCACTTACAGGTCCCACCGCCTGAAACACTGCAATCAAGCTGACAACACAACCAATCAAGGTCTGACCTGCAGCCGTTTCCTAGGAAACTCAAGCCACTGCCACAGAAACAGATTGTACACAGTGGAAGGAAACATATATTTTGGGTGAAGGGGAAAAAAAAAAAAAAAAGAGGCATTTCAGATTTTTTTCCAGTTCTTCTGAGTTATTACAAAGCACTTCTAAAATAATAGTAATGAAAAATACTCTTGTTAAGAAAGATTGAGTGATGATGGTCATGTAAGTACTTAAAGCCAGGCAGAGAGCCTCCGAGAAAGACCATGAGCCAGGGCTCCTTGAGTGCTTGTTCCTGCTTTGCTACCGAGTCACTTCATAACCCTTGCCAAGTCATTGCAAAAAGATTTCCAAGTCATTAAGTCCATAGTTCCAATGGAGAATAAGTTCAGATCAAAACAGGTTGAGTACCTGAAGAAGAAAACTTGGAAGAAAGCAACAAGATTATCCTGACCATACTGGAAACCCTGAGAAAATTACCAACAGGCAAGGTGACCTCCCCTACTTGAGGAAACACCACCACCACATTTTATGCCAATGAGTCTGCTTAGCAGGTGTATTTATCATTTGGAAAAGTTTTAAGTAATAATTCTCCTGGGTGGAACACTTTATTATATGCTGTGATTTACAATTTGCTTGTAAATCAAGTAAATTCACATTTACTTGTGAATCAATGTCCAGCTGCTTGAATACAGGGTGCATAAAGGAATAATGATATTTTTTGTAAAATGGCTGTAAAATGGGTTTAACAAAAGTAGTGTGCTGCAAACGGGGACCTCTCAGTTTTAATAAGATTATCAGAATGGAATAAGGAAAAGGTCCTCAGATGTTTTTCACCAAAGTCTAGACAATGAGCATGATGAGACAGTCTTCTAGACTATCTTTACTGTCCTGGGTAGAGACCCTTACTTCCAGGATATGATTAATTTCATCCTAAAGTAGATTTAAATGGATTGTGCTCTAAGAACAGGTCTTTATTTCCACTGATCATGAAGGGAGCCCAGGGTGACTAGCTCAGGGGTGGATGTCTAACTCCAGTTCTCTACATTTAGTTAGATGAATTCTGCCCATCATTGTCTGTGGGAAAGTGGAGGTTGGGAGAAGGCTGTTAACATCAAGGAGTAAAGAAAAAGCTCTTTCAGATAGGTTTTGGGGAATTTGGGAGAGGGACTTTGGGAGAAAGGTGAGGCAGTTTGATTGGGGGGAATAAAAGTCTCCTTCTGAACTGTCTTTCTGCTCCATGAACAACTACTATGGAGGACATAGGAAGCTGAGGTTTTTCTGACTTTTGGTGGTGACTGTGAGGAAGGAATCCCAGGAGGACAGGAAAGGGAGCTGAGGACTTCCTCCTGTGGTTTCGCACTGAGTCTTTGAAGAATATAGCTTCACTGTGTACGTGCCTGGTTAACTCATGGAACCCTACCCATACGCCTGTGCAATAGCTATATCATAATTAATTAAACATGAGCTCATTACTGTAATCATGTTGTCTTAGCCAGTGAATGTGTGGTTCCTGGGCAGAGGCTAATGATTGACCCCTTCCCACCTACAGGGAAATGACTGCTTTGCTATCTATCCTAGCTCCATGATGACTTTTCATGGTTTGGGACCCTGGGCAACTGCCTTTGATTTGCACCCAGAAAACCCCCAGAAACTAATATGAGGAGACAGAGTTGGGCACTGGAAGCAAAGCTGACTACAGCAAGTAGTATTCAGACCAGTCAGTATTCGAACAACGTCATGGTTCTGAAAGGGGATGGAAATGGTTGTTTTCCCAAGAGAGCAGTACTTTTCTTCCTGCCGTGAGTGCCCATTGCTCCTCCTTAAGTTCAGTTCTCTGCCAAGCACTTTGTGCTCAAAATCTTTCCCTGCTTTCCTGTGTTGTGTCTCTTCACAGTCCTCTTCTATCCTGTATTGTGGCTGTAGTGCATTATGTGACAATTAATAAGAACTGTGAATCAAAGCTTCCAGCTATGATGAGACAGCAGATGATAGGTTAGTTAACAGGGAAAGAGGTATTGGGGTAGAAGAGCGAAAAGAATCTCAGCCAGGCTGCTCACACGCTAATGCTAATAAGAAGCTAGTTTTAACCAGAATAATCCTGAGTTTCTCATACGGCTCCTCCTAAGCCTCTGAATGTGCCAGTTACCTTTTACAGTGGCCGCGAGATACGTCAAATGGATCTAGGGAAATAAGATCAATCTTGAGCTTTTAGCCATCCACTCACATGTATGTTGTGTGTCTTAATCCAAAGCCTTCAAGGTTCCTGCCACCCTTCCTTTAGCCATAGATCATCCTCAGTCCCTAAGCCTGCTTTCCTCCTTTTTTTTTTTTTTCTTTTCTCAATTACCTTTACTTTTTTTGACTTTTTTTGATGCGATGCTGTGCCTTTATTTTTATTCCTGGTGTCAGCAGTACACCATCATACGTTGCTCTGTCTCAAATGGAAGAGAGTTCATGTTGTGGATCTTATGCAATGAAAACTCATTATTCTCCTTACACAGAGTATGAAATGACTTAGAATATAATCTCTCTATGCCCATAATTTGAAGTCAAGCATGTTGTTCAGTCAGAACTGAAGGCAATGTGTTTGTGGTCCCTAGTGGTTGAGGAATAAAGAGGAATTCAGCTGAATTGTAATTAGTGTAATCAACACACTATGGATTCTCTTTTAAATCAAGAGGCAGACACAAGTTGTTTTTTACAGACTGGAAACAGTTCAAATTCCAGTTGTGTCAAATTTTGTAGTAGCCATTTAAGTATGGCTCTTTATGTGTTGCTCAGCAGCATTTTCTCATTTTATGTACATAATTTTTAATAAATGATTTGTAATATCCATTGCCTTTTCTCCATCTAGACAACTATAGCAATGTCTCTCTGGCTATCACTGAACAGTTAATAATTAAAAGTCAGGTGTCAGATGCTTACTGTCAGTTAAGCAGCACCACCACCATGTCTTGCAGAACCCAGGACTGCTAAGACTGCTTCCGACTGGTATGGCACAAAAGAACAGTTATAAAGCTACAGCACAAGTTGAAACAGACTTGTATTTTACTAGGCAATCCTAAGAGGCTTCATTGATGGTACTATCACGGTTGTCATCTTCCTGGCATACAAGGAACATTTATACGAAGGTGCTCTGAACTTCCAGTGGTTCCTGACTCTTTCAACACCCCGCAAGACCTCTAAGAAGAGATTTCTTTTAGCCAGTAGTAGTACTAGTTTGTGTCTGAAAAGGAAGGGAGACCTAGAGTTCATTTTTGCGGCTGGGAATTGGAAAGCCAAGGTTCGAGTTCCTCTTTCTCCCAAGATTTCTCCCATTAATACTTATAAGATGTCTAAAAACAATTATGTTGCCAGGTACAATATGATTTAGGTGGATGCATTTATCATCCAAACTTCATAGAGTTCAACACTAACCAGATACCTTAGACCTGGTCATTTTCAAGGTCTCTGGGCTACAGACCTGTCGACACTGCACCTGAATGGCATTTGGACACTAGACCATGCTATTCATCAGCTCCTCAATAGCATTACAACAAACAGGACAATAGCGAATCAAGGCTGATAGGGCTGGGGGGCTCACACAAAAAGAGCAGTGATTGTAGCTGCTTCATTTTTAAAGGCAGACAGAAAAAACAGAAGAGATTGGGCTTCCATCCTCTTTTTTTTTTATATTGTATTCTGAGCATGAAAGCACTCTGTGCCTCTGCTTAGACAGGAATGCAAAAAGTGAGGGGCCAAAGATGACGCAAAAAAGAGCAGGTCTCTGTGTACTGATTAAGATATTTACCTGGGAGGAAAAGTCCTGAATTTTTTGTCATGCCTTTTGATAATCAATCTGTAGAGCTACTGGATGAAAATGGAAACAGCGTGGGAGCAGGCAGTTCAAACCAGGGCTCCCCATTTCTATGTGCTTATGTCACAAAGTCATGCTGCTTCTTCGCCCCCACCCCACCCCCCCCGCCGCCATGTCTTGGTTTCCTCTCCTCAACAGAGTTGCAGACTTAAGAGAGAGTGTGGAAGAGTGAGGAACAAGGAATGATCTCATCTAGCTCATTCTTTTGGTCCTCTATCAAATGTAGGAGTGGTTGGGCAATATGAGCTCCTGGGGACGGTATTTCAGGCAGCAGACATATTAACATATGAAAGATAGACATGACTGAGTCTTTTTTCTCCAGCTGTGTTGTAAGAAGCATCTATTCCAGACTGAATTCCAGGTTCACGTAGAGTCTTCTCTGGTGACCTGAGTGAGATGCTTCTGCTGCACATAGAGCTGAAGTTTGGTTGCAACCTATATATCACCAAGGGGAGCTGCTCTGGACCTGGCCTGATCCACAGCAGAGGGGCAGATCTCAGCTCACAGGGGGTTTTCCTGAGGTAGGGGAAACACCAGGGCAGCAGAGAGACCTGCCAGGAGCTGGCAGCTCTTGTGGGAGACGCTGATGAGGCCTGGGCATTGCCAGAGCAACTGCAACGACCCTCACACCTATAAAAAGCAGCCTGGGGAGCACGAGCGACCAGGAGCTCTGCCAACAGAGTGGGCAAACAGACCATGGCACGTCAGCCAGGGCGTGGTGTGGCAGTTTGCACGGCAGTTCACGTGGAAGGGCATAGTCACCCTACCAGCTCAAGAGGTGAGTTCAGCTAGTGGTCATCACCCTCTCAGAAGGAGCTTAGCTATGGTATCCACCCATTGGAAAGCCATGTCCTCTGCACTCACCAGAATGGATGTGGCAACCCAGACAGAGCTCCCACGAAAACATGCAGCCACCCAGGTCTCAGGCTACAAAGAGTGCCAGAGCCTCTCACTGGTCACAAATGGCAGCAGCAAGAACAGCTGTGTGAGGCACGACCAGGTGGACAATCTGCTCAGCTTGGAGACAGAACTACAAGAGGAAGTAGAAAGGTTAAGGAGCATCAGGGAGTCTGAGAAAGAGATAGACTGGTGGAACCATGCTCTGCCCTCCCTGAGACAGAAACAGGAACACCCACCAGAAAAAAACCAACATCAAGGGGATCCTGTATCCTTCCCCCGCCAGGCTGAAGGCAGTAGCTTAAAAGAAAGGAGTGAATGGAGGCAAGTCCACACTCGGGGTGGCAGGCGAAGCCCCTCCTTGCCCACCTCGCCTTCCCAGGTGCCTCTGTACAACAGGTATGAGGCTCTGGATGTGGAAGGCCAGGCAATGGGTGATGTGGATGACGGTCCATCTACACTAGAGGTGCCACCAAGGTCAGAAAGGCCTATCCCTCATATCATAAACATCTGCATGAGGAAGAAAAGATGGGTTATAGCTGTAGGCAACTCCCTTCTGAGGGGAACAGAGGGTCCAAAACGCCAGACAGACCCTCCTCTTAGGGAAGTCTGCTGCCTCCATCAAGCCTGGGTTAAGGACATCACTAGGAAACTTCTCAGCCTGGTACGGCCCTCAGACTATTACCCATTACTGCTCTTCCACGTGGGTGGCAACGAAGCCACAATGTGTAGTCCAAGTGCAATTGAAAGAGACTTCAGGGCCTTGGGAAGGTTGGTAAGGGAATCTGGAGCACAGGTTATTTTTTCCACTCTTCTTCCAGTTGAGGGCAGCGACACTGGAAGAAACAGATGGGCCCAGACTATTAAAACATGGCTCTGTGGCTGGTTTCACTGCCACAGTTTTGGGTTTTTTGATAATGGGATGGCTACATGGCACCAGGCTTTGTGGCATCAGATGGGATTCACCTTTCTCAAAAGGGGAAGAGGGTCCTTGCTCAGGAGCTAGCAGGGCTCATTGACAGAGCTTTAAACTAGACTTGAAGGGGGAGGGGGATAGTATCAGGTTTGCCCCATGACAAGCTGTGGGATGACATGTCAAGGTTAGAGGGACGGGCTGCTAGCAAGGGCCCTCAGCCTGTTGCTCTGAGACGTGCTGGCAACACTGCAGTACACTTGAAGTCTTACAGAGATGAGCCAGGGGCTCCTGGGGTAATGCAAAGCAACAGGGAAACACCAGAGAAATACCTCAAAGGAATTAAGGGGTGTTCCTCTAAGAAGGTGACATGGCCGACAGCCCAGCTGAAGTGCCTCTACACCAATGAATGCAGCATGGGCAACAAACAGGAGGAGGTGGAAGCCACTGTGCTGCTAGAAAGCTACGACATAGTGGCCATTACTGAAACTTGGTGGGACGAATCCCATGACTGGAGTGTGGCTATCGATGGCTACAGGCTGTTCAGAAGGGACAGGCAAGGAATGAGGGGCGCAGGCATTGTCCTCTACATGAAGAAATGGATCGAGTGTGAAGAGCTGTCTCTGAAGAATAGCCACGAGCAGGTTGAAACCTTATGGGTAAGAATCAGAGACCAAGGCAACAAAGGGAACCTTGTGGTTAGTGTCTACTACAGGCTACCCGATCAAGGGGAGCCTATTGATGAAGCCTTCTTACTCCAGCTACAGGAGGCATTGCGCTCGCAGGCTCTCGTCCTGATGGAGGACTTCAACCACCCTGACATCTGCTGGAAAAGTAGCATGGAGAGCTATAGGCAATCCAGGAGACTCCTGGAATGCATTGAGGTTAACTTCTTGAGCCAGGTAATAGACAGCCCTACCAGAGGGGATGCGATACTGGACCTGTTGGTCACCAACACAAGTGAGCTAATGGATGGCGTCAAGATTGGAGGCAGCCTGGGCTGCAGTGATCATGCACTGGTGGTGTTTGCAGTCCTGAGGGATATGGGTCAGGTGAAGAGTAAAGTCAGGACCCTGAATTTTAGGAAAGCAAACTTCCAGCTCTTCAAGCAGTTAGTCAATAGGAACCCCTGGGAAACTACCCTCAGGGACAAGGGAGCAGAACAGAGCTGGCAGATCTTTAAGGATGCTTTCCATAGAGTGGAAGAGCTCTCAATCCCCAGGTGTAAAGAATCAGGAAAGGAAGACAAGAGGCCAGCATGGCTGAGTCAAGACCTGCTGGTCAAACTAAAGGGCAAGAAGGAAATGCACAGGCAGTGGAAGCAGGGACAGGTCTCCTGGGAAGAGTATAGGGACGCTGCCCAATTGTGTAGGGATGGGGTCAGGAAGGCCAAGGCATGGCTGAGATGAATTTGGCAAGGGATGCAAAGAATCATAAGAAGGGCTTCTACAGGTATGTCAGCCAGAAAAGGAAGGTCAAAGAAAGTGTACCTGCCCTGATGAGCAAGACTGGCAAACTGGTAGCAATGGACGAAGAGAAGGCTGAGGTACCCAACAACATTTTTGCCTCAGTCTTCACTGGCAGCCTCTCTTCCCACACCTCTTGAGTGGATGGACTGCAAGACAGGGACTGGGGGAGCAAAGTCCCTCCCACTGTAAGAGAAGATCAGGTTTGTGACCACCTGAGGAACCTGAACACACATAAGTCTATGGGACCTGACGAGATGCACTCCAGAGTCCTGAAGGAATTGGCTGATGAAGTTGCCAAGCCACTCTCCATGATATTTGAAAAGTCATGGCAGTGAGGTGAAGTCCCTGGTGACTGGAAAAAGGGAAACATTGCAGCTATTTTTAAAAAGGGTAGAAAGGAGGACCTTGGGAACTACCGACCTGTCCGCCTCACCTCTGTGCCTGGGAAGATCATGGAACAGATCCTCCTAGAAGCTATTCTAGAGCACATGGAGCACAGGGAGGTGATTTGAGACAGCCAGCATGGCTTCACCAAGGGCAAGTCCTGCCTGACCAACCTAGTGGCCTTCTATGATGGCGTGACTACATCAGTGGTCAAGGGAAGAGCTATGGATGTCATCTGTCTGGACTTCTGTAAGGCCTTTGACATGGTCCCCCACAACATCCTTCTCTCTAAATTGGAGAGATATGATTTGATGGGTAGACTGTTTGGTGGATGAGGAATTGGTTGGATGGTCACAACCAGAGGGTAGCAGTCAACAGCTCAATGTCCAGATGGGGATCAGTGATGAGTGGTGTCCCTCAGGGGTCCGTATTGGGACCAGTACTGTTTAATATCTTCATCAATGACATAGACAGTGGGATCGAGTGCACCCTCAGCAATTTGCAGATGACACCAAGCAGAGTGGTGTGGTCGACATACCTGAGGGACGGGATCCCATCCAGAGGGACATGGACAAGCTCGAGAAGTGGTCCCACATGAACCTCATGAGGTACAACAAGGCCAAGTGTAGGGTCCTGCACCTGAGTTGGGGCAACCCCCAGTATCAATACAGGCTGGGGGATGATGGGATTGAGAGTAGCACTGTGGAGAAGGACTTGGGCATACTGGTGGATGAAAATCTGGACATGAGCTGGCAATATGCACTTGCAGCCCAGAAGGCCAACTATATCCTGGGCTGCATCACAAGAAGCGTGGCCAGCAGGTCAGGGAGGGGATTCTGCCCCTCTGCTCTGCTCTGGCGAGACCCCACCTGCAGTGCTGCGTCCAGCTCTGGAGCCCTCAGCACAGGAAAGACATGGACCTGTTGGAGTGGGTCCAGAGGAGGGCCACAAAAATGATCAGGGGATGGAACACCTCTGCTATGAGGAAAGGCTGAGAGAGTTGGGGCTGTTCAGCCTGGAGAAGAGAAGGCTCCAGGGAGACCTTTTTGCAGCCTTTCAGTGCTTAAAGGGGGCTTATAAGAAAGATGGAGACAGACTTTTTAGTAGGCCCTGTTGTGATAGGACAAGGGGTAATGGTTTTAAACTAAAAGAGGGTAATTTAGACTAGATATAAGGAGAAATTTTTTACCATGAGGGTGGTGAAACACTGGAACAGGTTTCCCAGAGAGGTGGTAGATACTCCATCCCTGGAACCATTCAAGGTCAGGTTGGCCGGGGCTCTGAGCAACCTGATCTAGTTGAAGATGTCCCTGCTCATTGCAGGGGGGTTGGACTAAATGACCTTTAAAGGTCCTTTCCAACCCAAACTGTTCTATGATTCTGTGATTCCTTATGTAATATTTATATTAACTGGCTCTACATATCTTCTGTCTGAGGTATGTGGCTCTTACCCAGCATTAAACAGGGCATTCAGGTGTAATTTTGACCTTGGATTCTATTTTTGAATCTAGATCCCTTAAAGTTAGTCAGTATAGATTGCATATTTTGTTGGACTTACCCCTTCATTTGTCAGGTATTGTTAACTGTAAACCAGGGATAATTAGCATTTCCCAGACCTGCAGAAAATTATGAAGGTGGTTATATTAAAGAGAGAGAACTGCTCAGAGTCTGAGGTGACAAATAAGACTGCATGGAAAGTAATTTTTTTCTATCCTGTTAAAATTCTGGAGAATTCAAAAGTGTGTCTGCTCTGCACTGAAATGAAAACAGGAGAGAGATCTGTCCCACATCCATCAGGTCAGGGCAGTCACCAGGCTTTAGCTCTACTGTTACACCTATAATCTAAGCCCGTCAGAGATATGTCTTGCACTTTATTCACCCCTATGAGTGTCCTGGTCATGCATATTAACTACTCCAGAACGAGTCTCTTTCCAGTCTACCATAGGCCTGTGATATATTTCCCATCAAGATAGCTTTGAACACTACTGAAAGAAGTTGGGTTGTGCACAGCAGATTTTTAATGAATAGTCACTTCACTGAACAACTTATCAATGAACTCTAGGGATGGGAGCCTGTCTGAATCTTTTTGCATTTGTAAAGGTATTTCTACTTTGAGAAATATTTCTCTTTCACGTGTAGGGTCTCTTTTCTAGAACTCCTTTTATCCAGAAAACCAGAACAAACTTTCTTAAGAGTTCCCACCAGATCTAGCAAGATAGGCATTTACCACAATGGAAGACAAAGCCTGTCTTTAATTTCAGCTTTCTCATTAGCTCTATCTTTCTTGGAGAGATACCTTAACTGGACGTACAAAACATAGTTAAGAATTATTGATCTTTGCTGAAATTCAACCTCCAAGTATGTTTAGAAAGATAAACAGGAACAGATTGGGTCAAATTCACAGAAAACAGAAGTAACAAGACTCATTATGCCACCAACTCACTTCACTGACACCAGTTTTCTACCCACTGGACACACTATCTTTTCTTAAAAAACATTAATTGAATACAGTGTGGGTTTTTGTTTGATGGAATGCATTGCTTAGAATTGTTCCCAGGATATTTACTATTATTATGTCCTTACCCATTCTTTGGTTGTTTTGCTGTTTCTCTAGTTGATAACCCTGGTATTCCCCCATGCTTAATCCTCCCCTGGACTCTGCTGCTTGATTGTATGGAGGTGTTATCACCACTGATTGATTTGCCATGTCTTTTATCCCCTTTCTGTTTGTGTGGGTAGGGGGTTAAATCACTGAAAAGAAGGATTAGATGCAGGTTTACAGCTAGTAACTCAGCACTTAGATGACTGACGTCACGGTAATTAGACATTGGCAAGTTCCAAGTAATGCCATTGCATGGTTATCACGACAATTGAAAATCCAAATGGGTTCTTTGTGTCCTGTAGTTTTTTCCAACAATTTTTTTTTCTTTTCTCCTCTCTGAGTTCACTGAGTTCAAAATCTCTTTTCTTTCTTGGAAAGACAATTTGTGCTGGTCTCTGTCTACAACTGATTGTGTCCTGGTTGCTACAAAATTCCTCTCCTGGTTTGTTTAATTGTAGGTTTATTTCTTTTTCTTCTTTTCATCATAATTTTTATGCATGGTGTCTGACCCGCTTGAAGGAAAATCACCACATTACCTGCAAACCGGCTTGACTACCTTTGACACTAGACATCTATCATATTGATTTTCAGGAATGGTTATTCACACACAAACCTTAACAGCCTGGCACCTGCGTATCTATCGAACCCTTTTGGTAGCCCCTGTTTCTGTGCATACCCTTGGGTCAATGAACAAACTGCTGCTGTTGATTGTATCCATTTGGCCATCATCTCTAGGGAAGAAAGAGGAATCACAGCTACAGAACCAAAGGTTAGGAAAATTCATTAAAAAAAATAAAAATGAATCCCTCAGTTCCTAAGCACCAGTCGGCAAAGATATTTAATTACTTGCTGGTCTTTACTCATATCCTCTTAGTGAGGTATGTGTTTATGAACTTCTGGTAGATTGGAATCAAATACAGTTTGAATTCAGTGTTTAAGATTAAAAAAAAAAAAAAAAAAAGACTTTCCAGATTAGATTTTTGAAATGATTGTAATACTGATGCAGAAAGTTTGCAACCATTTTAAGCACAGCTATCTAATAATTTTGGTTTTCTTTTATAAAGGGACAGTTCCAATTTATATCTAGTAGTGAGTTATGAATGCTTCTTTATCAGTTGGAATAAAATATCTGTGCACATAAATTTGCCCAAGTGCACAGCTACTGGGTATATCTTTCTGGCTACTCCTAAGCATTTTAAAGACAATTGCATTTTTATTGTGAGATTGCCTAGGAGGTACTGCCAAGGTTTGCAACTCCATTTATTTGTTTATCTCTACTAAATAATGCCTGTATGAAGTTCTGGAAAGATGAGCCCAGCAAAATTCTGCAACACTTCAAAAAATCTCCCCAAGAGATTCCTGCCCCCTTGTCACCTTCCTCTTTTATGTATCTGGGTCTTTCCAAAGTGTTAATGAGTGTCTTTGTCAATCCATAGTTACTTGCAATCTTTATCTCCGGTATATGCCGTTTACAGAAAATAAGAACAAACAGAAAGAGAACAGAAGCAACTGAAAACTCTTTAGGATAATACCACCATTTAGTCAAATACAGCTTACCAGTGAGTGTGGTGTGCAGCTGTTTCATGAAAGGTCTCAGCATTTTCACTCAAGATAGAAATATCTAATCTTTTTCTGCTGATGTTCCTCAACTTAATGTACTGTACACTGTTGGTTGACTGTCTCAAGGAAGTACAGGTGGAGATATCGGGGTGGAGCTGAAGGACATAAACGTGAATGTCATAATACACAATTGAAATGTCTTAATATGTATTTAAAGGTATTAAGATCTGAGAGATGTTTGTGATCAGCTAGACTGGAGTTAAGTTTTTGCTTTGGTTTTTTTCCCCCTAGAATGAAGTTTTCCTTATTAGCTTTCTCATAGACAGTGAGTGAGTTATGAAATAACTTATCTGCCAATAGCTTTTCAATAGCACTGTGGGGGTACAGTGATTTATTGTACTATAGTTCCCTTGGGATCCAGGAAACAGGGTTTATGTTTGCCACTTGCCTAATCACAAATTATCTCTGTTTCTGCTTCTCAGTTGCTTTTCATCAGTAAAATGGAGAGAAAGATACTGCTTCCTTTGTTAGATGTCTTGAAGTTTCCTGGCAGCCCACTATTGTTGAGCTTGTTTAGATTTCCGAAGGCTCTAGTCCCTTTGTTGAAATGAACCCCTTCAAAATTAATCGTCCTTAAAAAATCTGAGTTCATTATCTACTTGGTTTACTATTTCTGTGTTTTGGTCAGGCTTGTGTTACTTCCCTCAACACAAGGACATTCCCATGAAGCAACTTTATTAATACATCTAAGAAATAAGACACTGCTCTTCTCACATTTGACGGCATAAATCTCTTCAGCTTCTCCAAAAGCATCTGTGTCTACTTCAGTAGATAATTCTGACATTGTTGTGCATCCTGTGATTGTTATTATGGCACATTTGCAGCTGGTGCCTGTCTAGGATATATATGAATACAGACAGCAGAGTTAGCACACTTCCCTTGCCATCGTTCTTTCTAGTTTCTTGGAAGACAACTTTTTCATACCTTGGTTTTGACCCAAGAATTTTGTTTGATATTGAAATAAAATGGTTCATCCTCCTGCTAATAACATGCATTTCCTTAAAAAATGCTTAAACTACTTTTTGTTCTTTGTCATTTTTTTCTTCCACTTAGGTCTGGGAAGAGGTTGTCTGACATCTATTACCTGACACAAGATAGGTTTATAGGATGTTAATACCCTTTACATTACTTTTCAGCTTGTCAGAGCTTGAATTCTGAGCAAAGTTCTGTTAAAAGAAGACCAAAAAGAAACAAAAGTAAAGATGAAAATAAATATTCTGTAAAGCCTCTTGAGATAATCTGTTCTGTCTAAGAGAAAAGTTTTGGTTTTTCTATATTTCAGATTTTCACCAATAAAACGTAAAGGATGAGAAATATATCTGAAAGTCATGGAGTTTAGGGACTCCAGTGAGTAATATCTGCAAAATGAAGATGTTTCAGAGGTGTATCCTTGCCACAAAAGCCCAGGGTAGCCTCTGTGGATCCCAGTGCCTACTACTGCAATTGTTACTGGTTGGAATCATCCCTTGAAGGTTGCTTTGTGACCTGTATGAAATGAATTTAGCACTAACAATTACTATGCTGACTGCTCTCTCCATTACATAAAGCCATATTGGTACTGTTTTGGATCACCTTTGACACCTCAGAGGCAATATGTGCATGACAAACTCTTACAATTCTACTGCAAGTTTGTTTCCTGCTACACTAACGCACAGTGATTAGCAACCAGAAGTAAGCTTGCATTGCTCTTCCTTATGTCCTGTCTGCTCTTGGGATGATGAAGCATTGGATACATAATGGGTTTATCTAGTCTATTAAATTTTACCATTGTCTGGCACCGAGACCACCCTCCATGCAATGACTCACATTTGCACTCTTAAACCCTTGTCCTCCAAAGACAGCACAGTTCCTTTCCAGTTGTCTATTGGAAATAATCCCTGTTTTGTGCTAGATCTCAGACGGTGTTTGGGAAATGCTCGAAGGATATTTGTTTTCTCTCATGGAAACACTGCCAGGGATTGCTCTAACAATCTAATAGCTTGAGGAACGTTTTCTGGTATAATCTAATTTACTAGTGTTGATGGAGCCGTCTTGTCCTTGCAGCACAGCTGAATAGCAGTGAAATCCCTTTCTGAGCATATCACTGGATAATAACGAACAAAGATGTCCAAAGATTATCCATAAAATGATTATAATATTTGTACTATCCTGTTTGTGTAACACATGAAACTTCGGGGCTTCTTTGTTGAGAAATGATGACCTCAGTTTTGAACTAAAACTTAAAGGAGGGTAAAAGGAGAAAATTATTGTACTGGTTTTGGCTGGGAAAGAGTTAGTTTTCTTCATAGTAGCTAGTATGGGGCTGTATTTTGGATTTGTGATGAAAACAGTGTAGATAACACACTGATGTTTTAGTTACAGCTGAGCAGTGCTTACACAGCATCAAGGCCTTTTCTGCTTTTCACACCGCCCCATCAGCGAGTGGGCTGGGGGTGCCCAAGAAGTTGGAAGGGGACACAGCTGGGACAGCTGACCCCAACTGACCAAAGGGCTATTTCATACCATATGACGCCATGCTCAGTAATAAAAGCTGGGGGAAGAAGAAGGAAGGGGGGGACATTCAAAGTTATGGTGTTTGTCTTCTCAAGTCACTGTTACACATGATGGAGCCCTGCTTTCCTGGAGATGGCCTGCATGCCAATGATGGTGAATGAATTCCTTATTTTGCTTCGCCTGTGTATGCAGCTTTTGCTTTATTTATTAAACTGTCCTTATCTCAACCCACAAGTTTTCTCACTTTTCCCCTTCTGAGTTGCTCCCCCATCTCACTGGGTGGGGGGAGTGAGTGAGCGGCTGTGTGGTGCTGAGCTGCTGGCCGTGGCTAAACCACAATAATGATTGACTGGTCTTAGAATCTGGGATGTGTGAAATGCCCTTCTAAGAATTCTGGACCAAGTCAAGATGACCCTCAAGCAGGCAGGATTACGATGGAAAGAATATCATAAAAGAGCAAGAAATGTTCTGATAAGGATTAAAAAACCCCTTATTCTGTAAGACGTTAGCCAATTTTACTCAGTGGTGGTAGGGAAGAATCTTTCTCAATGGGGAGGTTATGTTACAAACACTCCTTTGTTAGACTAAAATTTCTTTATACTTGCACTTGGCTATGTCACACCTATTGTGGTCAATAGCAATAGACAGGATACGGTTCTCTCTTTTCGTTACAGGACAGATGACACCTTGGTGTGGTATGAATAGAATGCACATCTGAGGAGTGTCAAAAACCTACTTCAGGTACGAGCTGGGGACATTTTAAAATTTGAGTCTATTTGCCTGTATCTCCCCAGTTGTAATGTGAGAAAAACATGTCCTGAAGGAGTGCCTCTACTAACAGCAAACTCTTTCCAGCCTGGCAGCAAAAATCCACCTAATCAGAGAAAAATACCAGATCAAACCAAAAAGAAAAAAAAAAAAGTGAGCCATTTTACTATCTGAGAGATCCAAATTACCTAGTGTGATGGTTATGATCAGTAGTTAAAAGAGAAACAAAACAAGAAATGGTCAAATTAAATGGCAAAAAAAAATAAAAAGGTTAAAAAAAATCATTTATGAAGCAGACAGATAATTTCAAAAGCTTTCATACCAGGAATAGGGCACCATTACAATGAGAAAACCTTTAATTATGTTGTAAAGGTCTGATATTCCACTGAAATGTCATTTCAAAATAAACTTCTAACAGTTAATTATCAGTGATATTTAACTTGTGGGAAAATTAAATATCACCACATACTCCTGTGATCATTTTATTGCTTTTGTAGACATTTTAATATTTTAATGGTTTCCAAGTAACAATGAAAAAGGCATGCCACCAAGTATGTTTTCTTGGCTTTCTGTGGATAACCATATAACCTTTTCTTTGTCTTCTTCATACAAAACAGACCTCTGAGTCAGTGAGGGACAGGACTGAGGGGAAGCCTTTTGGGAATAAATATGGGAATAAACATTGCTATGATTCCCTTAGCCAGCATGATTCCTGGGAAAGAAGTTTTATTAACTGTTATGACTAGAAATACAATGCTGAATGAACAAATATTGAAGCCCTATTAGCATTCAGCTAGCAAATCAGATGAATGTGCAGTGTTCCAGTTAGTGACCTATGTATTATCCAAAGCTTATAAAATGTGCAGTGTGATTGGACCTAAGGATGTATGCAATGACCCCTATCACGCACAGACTGGAAGACTGGAACAGGAAACCTCTTGTGCTCTTGTTGTATAAATCAATACTATACAAGCTAAAGGACTGAGATTGCCAGGAAAAGGTATGAATTTTAACGCCAGAAGGGACTATAATGTGAATGACCATTCAACCAGCTATTCCGATTGAATTGGCTGTAGAAATGGATAGGTGCAACTAGCTGCAACTGGCTGGGTGTTATACATCCTTCTCTAGGGTGAGTCAATGAAGATATGAATAATTAAAGGGATTTGGCTCAAGAACGCTGATTTGTCCCTCACTGTAACATTTAATTGTCTGCTTCTAGCAGTTGCTTTCAGTTCCCAACACTGGGCTACCAAAAGTTCCAAAATAAATAATACTATTATCTTAAAATATTCAAATTATCCTGAGATGAGCATTATAAAAAAGGGTAGGAAAATGATAGAAGAGTAATTGTAAGATCCATGTAGGTCTTACTATTGTGTTTAACGTTAGCTGAGATGCTCACCCAAACTCTGATCTCCAGGGGTTTTATTTAAAGACAACACTAGAAATTGAAGGTATTGGAATTTTTGGCAAAGTCAACAAACTCTTCCGTGGAAGCATGAAATTAATGGTTTTGCTTGCTTCTCTAAATTAACCTATGTGCTAATTGATCTACAGAGGTACTGTGAGACTGAACCTTTTCATGGTAGCAGGAAATACATCCAATATTTCTTCAGCACGTGAAGAAAACAAAAATGCCTCTAAGCTAGAATTTACAGGACTGTTGTTGACTCTTTTAATGTGCAACAGGCTCTGCATCATTCATCAAGCTGCGTAGTCTTCTAAGGTCATATTGTCTAAATGCTTAAAAGTCCCCCAAATTCTGTGCCTTAGTTCCTCTTGTGTAAACTGACAAATGCCCCACAGGAGCACTGTTACAATAAAGACAGCAAAAAATATTGTGATGCTATTAGATACAATAGCATTTGTACATTAGATACAAATGCACGGGGTTGGCTGTTAGACTGAAAGAGTAGCCAGTTCGTTGGAAATAATGCTGTCAATGGGATCTGTACATCTGCACCCATAAAATAAAGTTTTACAGAATACAAGAGAGATTGCTTTAGTAAGTGTTTTATTTTCCTTGGTGCTTCCTAGTAGTAAATGTTCTTTATGTTCACATGTTCATAGGTCTATGTAAAATCTGCTCCCATCGAAGCAGTTGGAGGCATGTCAGGTAATTTCACTTGCAAGCAGGTAGCATCACAGGTAGCGTCACTGGCATTTTAAAGGAGTATTTGAGAATCTGGCTATTAAAATGAAGAATTAACGCTGAAAAGCCAGGCAAAAGAAATTGCTAGAGCACTTTTTCTTTCCCTGGTAAAGGGCTTATGGTAGTGTCCGGAGGTCTGTTAGGAAAATCACAGCATTTTCTCTCTCTTTTGCTCAGATACAAGTTTGCTTCCAGAGAGAGATTAAGGGTCTGACTGCCTTAGGAGTTTGATGGTTTGGATAGTTTCCACCTCAACGCTATCTCCCTTTCCTCCCCAGAGGCAGCCAATAACATCTCTTTTCCTCAAAAAATCTTTTTTGTCCTTAATTCTAAATGCCAGGTTGTAGCACTAAGCCAGATATTGAGGGGGTGTAAACTGGAGTGAATTGATCTGTGTGGATTTATCTCTGCTAAAGATTTCTTTTACAGTTATTTATCAAACACAGTCACAGTACTTTGGTGGGGGGAGGGCACAAACAGTCTACAGTGGAGGTGAAGATGGTATTACTACCTAAACTGTCTCATCTTTGACACTGCACTGTGCTGTTACTTTGTCAGAAAATTGTATTTTGCATCCACCTTTGCAAAGATATATATGACTATGCAAACTACTGGTTACAGAGAATTATAAATTTATTTCTGCAACCTCTTTTTTTATTTCTTTACCTCTGCAAAAGGTTGTAGTCTGTCATCACTCCAAATTATTACGCATTCACATCTCATGCTTTTAGTTCTTGAGGTCCCCAGATAAAATTCTGTTGCAAGTATAATAAGCAAGACAATTAGATATGAAAGACAGGGGAGAACCAGGCACTTACTAATGCATGGAGATGTTTCCGAGTGTTTTGCACTAACTTGTTCCACCAAGGTCAACCAGCTTAAATTTCCAGAGAATGTGGATTTCCAAAGAAAATCAACAATTGCTTCCAATCCATTTTGAAACAGTTTCTACCCAAGTCTTAAACCCACAAAGAAATGTTTCTTTGTAATTTGATATTTTAAAAAGAATTAAACAAAACTTGAACTAAAATAAATTATTTTCTGTTTTCCAAAGTAAACAATAAATCGTTGCATAGACAACATTTTTCTGGAATTTGTAGGATCCAATTATTATTTTTTTTAAAGTGGTAATAATATTGCTTGTGAGTTGTTAAACTTATAACAAATGGTCACACAAACACTAAGAAAATTCCAGAATATTGAATATTACATGTTGGCTAAAACTCTGACTCTGGAGGTAGTGAAAAAAGCAATAAAAATAAACCCAGTTGAAATTAAAATCATCTTCCCTGACCTTCTTGGAGTTTGAGCGAGTAGTAGTGAATGAGTCAAAGCATAATATCTGGTAATAGATGAGCAGTTATGCTGGGAGTGATTCTCAGCTGGCTGAAGTCTTTGAAAATCCCACTGTCTCGCTGAGAACACTTTAATTCAGAGCAACAAGAAGCTTTATGTACAATTACCAGCTCTTCCACAACTGTTGCCATCTCTAGAGTGAAGTTTGCAGGAAACAGTGGAAAGAAAACATACACGGTGTCTCAGAACAGAAACTATTAGGTGAAATTTTTTGGCATGAATTGAGCAGAACAGACAACATGATCAAAATGATCTATTCTATATTTAAAATCTTGGGCCTAAATCAAGATTTTATTATAGTTCCTTTATGTTCACTGTATGAACATTTGTCTTCGAGCTTATACTTTTCTTTTTTCTTTTTTAATATGATACTAAAGAGCACAACGGAAATTATTCAGAGTTTAATAGTGGTCAGCTGATTTATTGCACATTAGTAGAAGGAAGAATATTCAGATGTTTGGTACAACAAACTTAGTCTCTTTTCCCCCAGTATCTCCTATCATGCCTTAGTTTACCGAGTTATTTGGGAAACCTGAAATAACAGATGTAGTCAGAACTGCTACACTTAGAAAATAATGATTTAGAAACTGAAAATGAAGGAGAAGAATGGCTGCTACCACTGAACATTCTGTGAGTAGTCCTTTTGTTGCTAAAATTTACATGACATATCACTGGAGACAATAAAGACACATATAGACATGCATGCATGCCTGTGCATACACGCACACACACAGAGAACTGAGGTCAGTGGACCTCCATCCATTTATAGCATTTGTGGATCTCTCTATTAGATCAGGATGGAATAGTGTTGCTTACAGCACCCTCATTAATTCTGTCAGTAGCACAGAGCGTGATTTTCACTTAAGAAGAAGTAACTCCCATTGATACTGAAAAAAATACTGAAGCGAACAAAGTGGATTGATTGGGTGCGCTTTTTTTCCAAAGCCTGTCAAATGAAAGGCTGAAGTAAAAGAAGCAGCTGGTTGCTCAAGAAACTTGGGCAGCACTTTGGCCAGGCATGAATTATACTGAAAAAAACCTAGTTAACAGCGGAAAGAGCTAATGCAAACAATATTGTAAAAGGGCTAGCAAGTGTTCAGAAGTAGAAAACACTGTGAGGTATAACCGCAAGACTCAAAGGACATCAAACAACTGTTTTGACTTTCTGTCCTCCATCTGCCAGTATGAACTCATATGTACAATATAGGTTGCCATTTCCAGCGCAGGTTTTGTGGTTCTAACCTTCTGGCAAACATATAAAAAATCCATTAAAGTGAGAGCCAAACTCCTGTCAACAGCCCAAGGAGAAGGATATAGCTCTGGCTTCTATAATTTTGCATACAACCCAGATGGAAGTACAAGCACTTCTATGTTGAAGTGCCAAATAACTCTCCCAAGGCTTATATTATCTTTTCTTCGTCTTGCCTCAGAACAACTTCCATGCTTCTGGGGACTCCGCAGCTGTGTGCACTCTAGCAAAAGACTATGCGTGGCAAGCCAAGTCCTGTGTATTTGCTTTCCAGCTTCTGTAACGAGGCTTCCCCTCCCTCCCAGTCCCATCAGGGACTGTTCAACCAGGAAATGCAGCTGCAGAATCTTCACAGTTTCTTTAAAACAATTTTTAAAGGAAAAGTCCCGCATTTTCTTGAAGCAAGCTGCATTGCAAACAAAAGTACACCAAAGCAATGATGCAATAACTACCCAGGAGAAAGGTGAGGAAAATAATATGGGGAGGTTGTAAGAGGGAAACTGGAATTTAGGAGAGTTGATAGCTTTGAAACGTAAATCTGTGCATTAATTATGTTGTTTTAACCTTGCCATGAGCATCCTTTGTTCTGAAGAACATACAGTTTGAGCTTTAAGTTCCTGTAAATCAGAGGATTAAGACACACAAGTGGAATGTAGAATGATTACTACACCAAAATCATTAATGTCAAATACAGTCATGACTATAAATAGTGTTTAATTAAATATACTTTAAGTAATATTGGCTAATATTATCCCTTACTTCCTCGTAAAGCCAAATGTTGATTTCAGAAAATAAGTGACCTCCAAGTCAGGTCTATATCAACTTAATCCACCTTATTTTAGTGCCAGGATATGCCTTTTGCCCCTTCTGAATAAGAATAAATGTATTCTTCCTAATTTGACAGCATGATGACTGAGTTAGTATTATTCAAGGGATAGAGAAAAACAAGGGGGCAATACAGAGGCACAGTTTGACCAGGCAGGTGTAAGAAAAAGAGTCTTGTTTGTAACTGAATCTATAATAGGAAGAAATTTCTTCTATATCAATTAATTCTATGTATTGGACTGTATGGGCATTTCTCTTCCTGCATTCAAAATCAAATTCTGGAAGTCTTGGTCTCCTTCAAATGAATGACATCTGGATAAAAATTCCTTTGCCTTCAAATATCACAGAATTGGATGTGAGGGAGAAAAGGGTAATCAATAAGCTTTGTGAACTCTGTGGTATTGTATAGAACACACCTTTTCCTCCTCGTGGCTTCAAAACTAAAATAACCACTTTTCTGCGCTGTTTATCTTTGGTTGCTCTGGGGCAAGTCTATAGCTGTTCCTATGAGGAGAAGCCTTAGCTAGAGGGAACTCTTCACACCTCAGCATGAATGGGCCTGGGATCTTTAGATATGTCTTCTTGCTATCATGTCAGAGAGAGAAGATAACTTGGGTTCATCCTTGCAGAGAGGACTGTAGTTCTTCCTAAAAGGACTCTGACATCACTTGTTGCATTAGGATTTACAGTCAGCCCACAGCTCAGTCTGCACATAAGCCTTTGAAAAGAAGATGCTCTGGGTTACAGCTCAGGCCATGGAGACTCTTTGAATTCAGAGAACAGCTAAGATAATTTTCCACTGTTACACTGTAGTTCTAACAGTAGTGACCCTAAACATAAAATCAATAGCCTATCCTACCATAAATTTCATCCATTCCCCTACACAAGTTGTATGGTGTGTCTATATCTAGTGGTACATCTTAAGCTAGGGATAAAAGAACACATCCTTTTTTCCTCAGAGAAATAGTAAGAATAAATTCATGAGAAGTAAAGTTCTCATGTAATGATCTAGGTTATTATCAAAACAGGCAACTATACGGAAGATATCTGTGCTTGCGTAGCGGAAAGACCAGCTTGTTTTGATAATTTTTGATTGCACTGAATTGCATTGATGCACTCTTAGGCATATGAGGGATGTAATTTTATATCATTCAAGCTAGGTCAAGATACCCTGAAGAGTAGCTAATTTTAAATGTGATACATAAATTTAAATCATATTTCCTTAATGACACATGTAGTTTTTACAGTTAAATTATTTAGTTAACAGCAAAAACAAATTATAAAGGCAGGAAATGTTCTACTTCATTTTAACCCGTCTGCAATATGTAAGACTGTTATTCGTACCTATCTCTAGCAGCTGTAGCATCATTTCCAAAGCCACTAGATGTGAGTAGTGAGGATGTTAGATCAGAATCACTGTGCCTCTTCCTTCCTATTCTCATGCATCCTTTTGCCAAAAGTAAACATTTTTTTAAGAATTTAGTGTTAATTTAGAATTTAGAGTGACAACCTTACTGATTTCTATATGTAGTTATCTTTCCTTACACATGGATTTTAATATTTTAACCTTAATTCATATTTGGAAGTTTCCTATTTGATTCATACATCTGTTGATTACTATGAGAGGTGCCTTCAATAGGCGCCCATCATTTATGAAGAGCCTTCCTGAGAAACCTCAGCTTTTCTGTTCTGTGCAAGCTGGCTGGCTACTATGACTTATTGCTAACTTCATGACTAGCTACTGGGGTGACCTGAAGGAATAAACTTCAAACCTCCAAAAGAAATAAAGTCTTTTATTACCTGACTGATGGATGACAATAATCGTGCACACTCATGCAGCGTTATTATTTCAGCCTGTTAAGGTCACTACGCATGTAAGATTGGGTTGAAATTTCAGGAAGGAATAAAAGAATAGTTTTTATAAGTAACATCTAGGAAAAAAAATCACCCAAAAGAGAAAAGACATCACAGAATATGAGTAACCAATATGTACTATGTTTCAGATCCCCATGACCATTAAATCATTGGATTCAATTAGATAAATTTCAAAGAAAAGCTATGGGAATGATCAGAAGGCTAAAACCCCACAATCCATAGTGAAAGACTGATTAAACTGTGTCTAAAAGAAGAGCAGAAGGAGATGGGTACCTGATAATAGTAAAAAGACAGATAGACAGATGCTACAAAGTTAAAGTGAAAAACTTGCTCTTCTTGGCCATGGTAGTCCGGACAAGTCCTAACAGAAATTTAATTGCAACGACAAAGTTTAAAATTTAATGTTAAGAAAAGCGTTCTAACAATAAGGTTAGCAAAGCACAGAAGATGTTTTCTCAGTTGCTTACAGTCTTCATCCACCTCTGTAAGAGGTTTCAAAAACAGGCTAGGAAAGCAGCTGTCAGACATGATATAAATATGGTTAATTTTCTCTCAGGAAAATGAATTTTCTAGAAAGCCTCTTGAGATCCTTTCCAGACTGAAGAATCCATGGCTGGATATGGAACAAAACCAGAACTCACACCACAGTACATAAGGAGCCACAACAACCATGAATCCTCTGGTAGTTGAACTTTGCTGACCCAATGTTCTAATTGGTGAACTTTGCTAACCCAATGTACTAATTGGTCACATTGTTGGACCTTCTCCAACTCCTTCCAGCAAATGGGTTGGAAGACAATAACAAGGGACCTAGGGGAGCACTAAGAAAAAAATAATTAAATAATTTTCTTCCTTGTTATTGTGGTATGGCTGCAGCCTTGACAATCAAATGATATTAGAAAATTTATAAAAAGAAGTAGCTTTTTTAATTGTTGTGAAAGCTATAAGAAAGGAGACAAGGATGTAGTTATGCAAGGACAGGAAGTAATATAAGCATGACACACATCTTTTTTTCCAATAAAACGTTTGGTTTAGCTAAAAATATTGTTTCGTCCCATAAACCTTGTTCTCTTTTTTTACAAATATTTAAGTCACATAGACATTTGTGGTAAAAAAAATGTATTGATAGTTTTTAGGAAATCACTAATTTAAATATGTTAAGCCTCTCTTAGCTGAGATGTTTAACTCCAGCATTAATTTGTCAGCCTAATCAACCTATGTTTCTATACAGTATTAATGATACACAATTACATAGAATGAGAGTGGTCAAGCACCAGAGCAGGTTGCCCAGGGAGGTTGTGGGGTCTCCATCCTTGGAGATATTCAAAACCCAGCTGGACACACACCTAAGGAACCTGCTGTCAGTTAACCCACTTTGAGCACGGATATTGGAGGAGACAATCTCCAGAGGTGCCTGCTAACCTCAGCCATGCTGTGATTCTGTGATTAATAGAAAAATACAGGCAACTTCAGAGGATGTCTGAGTTCTGTGGTGGTTTTTCTCCATTAACTATCAAAGACTGAGGTAACTGGATTCCTAGGGTTGCTGTTTCAGCAAAGTATCCAAATTTAGTTTAAGTTAGTCCAAGTTAAGAAGAGGATTTTAACATCTGAGCAAATAGCCTCAGTTAATAGCAACTGTCTGTGTCTTATGTGCATAACCCTACTCCATGAGCCTTTAAGAAAAAAGAAATGAAGAAAACTGGATTCCTTTCAGCATTCAGGTGCCATTTCCAGCAGCTGACATTTGCTACCCTTAGCACAGCCTCTGTCAAAAGCCAAGCAAAAAGTCAAGTAACATGTTCAGCCTTTCACCTACTGTGGTTTATCTAAGCTAGCACCAACGTACCTTAGCAGCCAAAAAAGACGAGGGAAAACAGCTAGTAATATGAACAAGAGGGAGATGGGATTCATGGAGACTAGAGTTTGCAGAGCTGTTAGACACATTATCTGTGACTGAAGGTTCACAGAGCCAGCACAGACTATAATCTGGAACAATCCCTTTGTTTCACATTAGTCCTAATACAAACTCATATTAAAGATAAGTGATGTCTTCTCAAAGACCGTACATAATCACAATTTTCCCGATCTCTACCACAGCTTGTTTTGTGCACCAAAGCCACCTTTGTTATCCTTTCTATTTACCAAGGCTGGGTGCAAGAAGTGTTGCAGGCTCTCTTGCAGCATGCAAATCAGAAACTAAGACTTGTCCCAAACACTTGGTTGTGTTGGCTAGGCTCTTTGACTTGCTCTTCGCCAGGACTGACAAGTAGGGAGTTCACTGGAATCTGACTTTCTGAGCCATGATAATTCAATGTTCCTAACCACACTGAATACCTCCTGGTTCTCTCTCCCATGTTGATCACAAACTGCCAGTGCCTTTTTCCATTTCTTTTCTCTTCAGTTCCTTCATATCTGTCATGAACTCTGTTGGAAGCTTTGAATCACTCCCAGCTGCTGCTCAGTATTTGAAAGAGTAGATGAATGCTTTTTGTAAAGCACTGCAAGAGACTTGTGGATAGTTTGTGGCAATATACTGTGCTTTCAGAGGTGATAACTTCTTAAAGGAAAATATAGAGATGAATTTTCAGCAATGGTACAGATGGCTAGCATAACCTTGGTTTTTTGTTTTTCAAATGGCTTTAAAATTATTTTTATTTCCAAAATCAAGCAAAATATCTAACTTAGAAATGTTATGAGTTTTTGGAAATGACCAAAAGTCTTATCTAATCTTATATATGAGGACATGAGAGAAGGAGATGAGCAAAGGGACCAGACATCATCATGATGGAACATGTTATATTTTATCTTGTTTAGATACACCAGGCTTGGGGATGGATCCCACATTGGCCATGTCTCCATGGAACCCACCAACTTCAGTGAAGCGATTCCTGATTTAGAGTTGCAGTCAGCAGCTCTGTCACTGACCTTTATTACAAGGCTTTGGTTTTGTCTGCAAAAGCACCCTGCAAAAAATACTCAGTATCATGTCCCATAGGATAACAGGAGATCAGTTCTCAGATCAAGATGGTGCTCGGTTTATGCTCTAAAGCAAGAAAACTTGGCAGGCCTTGTAATCTCTGCCTAACCAGATAACACAACTATAAAACTGCTATTCTTGTTCGTACTTACTTTCGTACTTCAAATCTTACTAAATGGTTCCTCAATTAATTCCTGCAGCAGTAGGCTCCTTCCTGGAGAGTTAATCACGCGCAGTATAAATACGTATACCCATTTAAAGTTTGTTGCTTTTAATTTCATCTATAGTGGAGGTGGAGGGAGTTGAGTCTCCCAAGACAGCTCATCAGTTATGAAGGTTTATTTTTTTTAAAATAAACTGAAGTTTTATTTTTTGAAACCTTTTTCACTTTCATAACTACAAAGAGAACTTGAGAGTGAAGCCTGTTGTGATATAGCCTTCTGAAGGCGGATGGACTCCATCTACAGCAAAGGAAATGTTGCATTTGGCATTTTCTCTTCTCAGGGTGACTCTGTACCAACACTGATACAATTATCTGAGTTCAAAACTAATGGCAGCAAAAACTGACATATACTACATTCATTTTTGGAGGTGGGAGTATGACTGGCAGCAAAATAGCTGATATTGCTGACCCCTACATTTTCATCATTAGCCTTGAGAACTTATGAGCCATTAAAAAAGAATAAAGGAGTGCTGTCAATGTTCAACAGTTTGCATGTCTACTTGCTCTAAAAAAAGTCCTGTGCTTGACACTAAAATCCACTTTCTCATCCTACACCCACACCAAATTTTCTTACTGAGAGATGCAGTACCAGTCCTCCACCCACTGACCACTCTGAATTCTCACTTTTTTTGACATTGCAGAGACCAAGTTAATTCAGCTGATGGAGTTTTTCCATACAGAGGGCTCAGTCCAGAGTTTATGAAGTTAGTGAGTCTATTTATTTTACTGGTGGTTGTATCAGGTTAGCAAAGAACAAATGTTCCTACTTCAAGTTATTCCTCATTAACAGGAAAAGAACCCACTGAAAACAAACTGACAGTCTCTAAAAGAGAGGGCAATTGGAAGAGTGCTCACTTCATAGGATTGCATCAGCTTTGTCCTCACAAAATGACATCCATGGTATGCAAGTAACAGTCTCTCACATGTGTGGAAGCCACACCTGGGGGCCTGGCTCGACACTTCTCAGCAGGGTAGGAAATACTGAATTCGGCCATCTCGAGGCTCAGGATAGAGCTAGACCCCAAGAAGTGGAGAAGCAGGAGGAAGTGGTACAACTAAAGCAGGTATCTAGGAAAAAAACTGAGATATAGATCTTTCTCCTCCTTCTGCCTCCAGAGCATGAGAAGGGTGGAAACAGCAACATTTCCTCGTGCATGTTCAACCCACTCACCCCAAAAGCAATTGTCATTCTATGTTTGCTGAACCTCTTCCTCCACTACCATTGATAGCAGCATCTAACCTGATTTTCCTGCACTCTTGCTAAGAGAAGGAAAGAGAAGATTCAAGGAAGATTTGCCGCTTCCTCAGCAAGTCTGTTGCTCTAGACAACTTCTTTTTTTACTTATCCCTAGAGCTGCCCCTGGTACCTGCTCTATAACATTACAGCAGTTTCAGGCCTGTATGATACCAACTGGTTTTGGGTTTCACAAGGAAACTGTTTTAGTGCTGTCTAACATACAGAGGTCACACAGATGTCTCTAAAAATGCGCATAAACTCTAGGGAATGCCACCTGAGACAAGACAGGATTTTGAGTTAACCTATTGAGAGCATAAACCCGGGATGAGAAAGACCACAGTTTTCTAAAAACATTGCTCAGCTTTTTATATTAAGAACATGTCAGCTTTTAAAATGCAATAAGGGAAAGCTTATTCATTTCTTTGAAAGAAAGTTCTCAGGGAAAGAAGTGGCTTGTGTGTCAAAATGACTGACTTTTACAGATCATTATAATTTTTCTTTTAACATTTAAATGTGTATGTCTCAAAAAATATCCTGGTACAAATTTGTATGCCAAAATACAACCCTCATCTCTCTGCCTACACCCCCTGCCATTTCAGATTTCTAAAATGGAATAAGAAAAAAAGCACTTAGAGAAGCTCCAAGTTGATCTTCTCTCCACTATTATATTTTTTATATTACTAACATCTTTCCTGTTACCCTTCTACCCAAACATAATCAGCTGTGTTCTGTTAATTCTCTTTCACAGGAAGCTCTCCTCCCCACCACACATGCTTCTCATTTTTTTTGTTGCCCTTCTCAGGACATTTTTATTTCTTTCACTTACTTTTTAGGACAAAGGGATCAAACCTGAATGCAGTATACACGGTGAGTGAATACAAGTGATTCCTATAGTAGCCTTAATATTTTTTAAAGGATTCTTCATTCGATTTTAATTTAGCCTTCAGTCTCACTTGCTTTTTTTAAATCGCTGCTAAAAATTGAGACTGTGTCTTTCACTAAGTGTCCTTGCAGCCTTTCTTTTCTCTAAGACACTAGGTTTATATAGGGTTTGTCGCATTTCAGACAAATGTGTTTTTGCCAGAACCTCCTGATTCATTAAAAATAAAAATATTTAGGGAAAACATGACAGTTTTGACAAGAGGTAAATGCAAAAGCAACAGAGAGTGTCTTCCTTCCCAGCTGTAGAATGACCAAAAGTTTTATTGAGAAGTTTGCTTAAGCCATGGTAAATTGAGGTGAAGTCCTAACTCTGCCTAAAATCAGATTAGGGACTTGCATCACTGACACCAAGCTATTATCGGCTCCTCAGTCACCAAACTGTGTGGCTGCTTGTCTATCTGTTCTGATAAAGCACGCTTCCTAAATTGTTAATTAAGTGGTAGTCTTCAAGATTTTCATGGAGCAAGAAAACTATATGTCTCATACCTAGCTTTAATAAACTTTACCACCATTTCTGTGGAATTGCATCTCCATGAAATCCTTCTGAACAAATGGAAGGATAAATTATAACAAAGCTATATTATAATTTATTTTCAGTACACTGTGTATGCAGGTTGAACAGATGCCACCAACCCTATCTGGTTTCATGCTAATCTTATCTCCAGTGAACTGTATTTTCATATGTAGTTACAGGTGATTAAAACATTCTCTCTACAAGGAACAGACACAAAACAAAATAAAAAATAATTTTAATTTCTTTAAGAACCGCTGGAACTCTCCAGAATCTTTTCTTTTCTGAAATACACAAATAACTTGCCACCTTCTAAAAGCATTGTACTTGGCTAACAGGGCTACTTGTTGAAACAAAACATAAAATGTTTGTGAAGCTTTTTGAGCCACTTAAGCCCACCTGAGAGCACTGTGCCCTGCACACCTGACTGTCCATAAAGCAGACAATTTAGTAGGCAGCTTCTTCCTCTAACCAAAAAGATGACTCTGCTATGTAACAATATTTACCAACAACCTTCCATTTTCTTTTATTTTAGCCATGAGACACATGCAGATGACTATATGATAAGCTTTGTGTTAACAGAAATGGATGGTGCTCTTCATTTGGCTTTTTTTTAAACTAATTTTGGAGAGGAAATTATAGTGAACAAAGATGACATGGGACATGGTTTAGTAGGCATGGAGGTGTTGGGTTGACAGTTGGACTAGATGATCTTAGAGGTCTTTTCCAACCTTAATGATTCTATGATTCTATGATTCTAAGATTTAGATTTTACAGCCCTCTGTTAGAGATGGCCTGGATTTATGTCTTTGGACAACGTGATGTCTCCCTTTCACCTACTTTATGGAGTTCCCATTGGAACAGGAATTCCCTCACTTATGCCTCCTTTATGGTCTACATGTGTGTTCATCGTTGCCCTTGGCTGACATGAGATGGAAGGATGAGCTTAAAGACCATCCTTATTTTCTGGCTTTCCATGAATTTTCTTCTGGACCAAGTCAAACATTAAGTGGTGTACTGCAGTACTTCCAGCTCTTTTTTGGCCACTCAGAATGGCAGTCACTTTGAAGACACTGATAAGCTCTTCTTCATCCAATTATCCAATTGCTTTCTTTTATGCCTACATCACTTCATTAAATATAGCTGAAATTAACAACTGAACCCACAAAAAATAAGGAGATGTACAACCAGCTAGATTCCTGTATTGCTTTATCAAATTAGTGTCTTTATCCACTGGAAGCTAAGATGAAAAAATATGGGACAAATTATTGTAAGTGTATTGTAAATCAGTGTGGCTTCATTGACTTACATGTGCTGAGGAGAGCTGAGTACACAAACTCCTACAATAAAAATCTATGCATCACTTGTAAATTCAGATAGTACTCTTTGCCTGTAGTCAGGAAAGGGAATATTGGCACAGGAAGTACAGCACATTAGCAAACAATAATGAATTGAAATATTGTCATTCACCTGGTTAAGCACAGGACAGAACAAAGTGCTTTATGAAGTCTTTGGGGTTCACATGCTCAGCTGAAATAAATCAATATTGCTCTAATTAGCTATGTTCAAGTTCATAATCTGCAAATCATGTCCATTGTTTTTTTTTCCCCCTATATCAAAACAAATTGCTCTTTACTCTGATCTAATCCTGACTGATTTATTGAAGATAGAGAATAATTCTGAAATTTTTCAGCTTGGTAAGAAAGTAAGTTTAAAGATAGCACCTAGGTCCTTCACAGTTTGGAGAACTGAAGGGTTGTGCTTGTATGGCTCCTGATTTCATCTCCATTTCATCCTGGTTCCCCTTAGAGGGATAACTTATTCTGCTTTATGTATACATAAATGTTCTTTAGGGCTGTGTTTATTTCTTTCTCTAGCCATATAGAAAATAATGAGGTCCCCAAAGAAAGCCTTAAGGGTCTCCTAAATAAGCAGTGAGGAACAACTGGCTGTCTTACGAGCCCTTGTGAAAATAGCAATTTGTTCATTAATCATGGAAGTAAAGCTTCATCGCTGGAGAATTAAGCTAGACTTACTCCATTGATAACAACAAAAACACCTTCAACATGAACGAAACATTCATCATGCTAAGCCTGTAAATTCCATATAATGGCACAACATTAACCCTTTCCCTTTTCATTTTATAAAGATCTTGCTTGAGGCAGTAATTATGACTGATCTAATGCTTCCTTCCAAGCCCCCCAAAAAGAGGTAAAGTGTCACTGAATAAATTTAATGACCCTGGAAATTGTGTTTAATACATTTCTACTAACTTGCATAGTGTATGTCTTTTTAAAGGGGTTTTGAACATTAAAGTTTCCTCTCATTATTAGCAACAGCTGAAATTACTTTACAACACTGAAAGTTGTGTAAAATATAATGATTTGTGAGACTGGGCCAAACACTAGTACTTATTTAAGAAGACACATTTTGTTGGAACTTCAACACACAGTCAGGAAAAAAGTCATTAATGGCCTCAGTTATCAACTTCTTATCACCAGTCCCCAGCTAAACATCCATCTTTTGCAGGATTCGATTATTGCTAGGTTAGTTCCTTTAACAAGCTCGCCAGCTGGTTACACGGGCCCATGCAGGAAGGAGGGTGGGTAGCTGAGATTCAATTTACTTGGATTTAGGCTGCTGTAGAGTCACGTCCTTAAAGTAAATCATACAAGTCTGTGTAATATGTAACACATTCTTATATCACCGAGCTGAAAAATACCATTTAGAGTTTGTGCTCCAGCATTTAAATATTACCCCCAGCATGAGATAACTATCTTGGATCTCATTATGATGGATAAAGATGAATCATGGGGCTAGACCTTGGGGTTTGCTTTGGGAACTACTGTGATAGCCTTTATTTCATAGGAAAAAATGCAGACAGTCACAATAACATAGACTCTTTCTCTCTCCACATGCATACCTTATGTTTGAAATAAAATGTTTGAAATGAAAAAGCAAAACTCATTGTGAAGAAAAAAGTATTTTAAAAATAGAAGTATATATTGGGTCTTTGTTATCTTAAGGAGACATAAAGGGAGAATATGGAGGGGATGGAGCCAGACTCTTCACAGCTGTGCACAACAAAAAACCCAAAAGGAACCAGTCACAAGCTGTGAGAATGGAAATTCTCACTGGATAGAGCTAAAGGATTATGCAAGGAGGGCAAGGTGGAACATGGTGCCTGAGAGATTGTGGGACCTCTCTCTTTGAACAGTTTCTAAACTGCACTGGGCAAGACACTAAGCAACCTGGTCAAAATTTCAAATTAGCCCGTGTTCAAGCAGGAGGTTGAATTAAAGATGTCCAAAAGTCCCATCTAACCTGAATTATTCTATGATTCTGTAACTGTATTATCAAAAAATGAAAATCTGAATAAAATCTTCTTCTGTTTCAATGGCAAAGTGAGGGCAGCATTTATGACAGTATTAAGATAAGTAGTATTTAGGAAATGGGAGAAAGTAGAAATAATAATAAACTAGTAGTTATGTCTCAAGAAATATTTATATGAGCTACAGACATTGTGGAAAAAAGAAAGATTCATGTCAGGATGGGGTACACAAAATGAGGAAGAATATTAGGAATAAAGAAACAAAATCGATCTCATATAAGACTATTGCTAGATGAGATGGCAAAGCAGACCATGATGTTGCAGAAAAAGGCAGAAATTTTCATTACAAACTTTTGTTCTGCATTTCTTTTATTATGACATTGTACCAATCATGACAAAGTAATTTCTAGTCCAGTAGAAACCAAGAAATTAAAATCACCAGATGAGGATGTTTTGAATCCATGAGTTCTTTGAGATTTTCAGTCCCCCAATGGAGTTTTTTTAATGAATTTAGAAAATACTCAGGGAAGTCTAGAAGACTTCAGAAATACCGAGTTTACATTAATATGTCAAAAGGTGTTCAGGAAAATTATAAGCGTGCTACCATGACTCAAAAAATTTTTGATTTTGATACTCAGAAAAATACTTAAAGAATTAAAAAGAGTGCATCAAAATGAGAAAGAACAGGGTGGCAGTAGAAGAAATTTCAGTCCACAGAAAACTGGTCAGCAATAAATTTTATCTTGTGCAAAGGAGAATCAGAGTACATCTGCCAAATAAACTCAAGGAAAAAAAGGTGAAAAAATGCTATTCGGTTTTATATGCCACTAGTACCAATTTTTCCATTTCTTCCCCTTCACTCCCACTTCCAGAACTTTGAGCATTATAAATAAGCATGCAGAGCCTTGTTTTCTTGCTATGAATACACAATTCAGATAGAAATGGATTTTTAAACAGCCAAATAGCAGCCCACTGGTCACAACGAGAAACTCAGGCTGATCTGATTGATTGAGGCACTCTGTCCCGGAAAGCAGCAACTATGAAAGGTCCTAGGTCCTAGTGATTTGCCCTGAACTCCCACGGTGATACTTTGGTAACAGCGTTCATGCAATCTTTACGAGTACAAATCCAGACCTACAAAGAAGTCATAGGGAGATGAGTTTACCCCAACACAGAACAGTGGAGGTTGATTCTGGACCATTGTTCCCATTTTAATGTTCACAGTTCAAAAACGCATGTTGAAAGACTGGAGTGGGTGCAGAAAAAGAGATACAGAAATTATTTGAGTGTTAGGGAAAATGTGCTACAGCTAGAGACTTAAGCAGCTCAAGAGGGTGTATTGAGCTGATTTTTGACCATAAATATCTCCTCAAAGAGAAAATACAGGATATATAAATCTCCTGCATGTATATGTGGGACCAGGACCAAACCACTGGCAGAAGCCAGAGAAGTCCAAGCTGGATAAAATACCATATTTATTTATTTGTTGATAGTGACCAATTAAGCTTTGGACTGTACTGTAAAGAGAAATAGAGGAATCGTGGTCTCTGAAAGAGGTGAAATCAGGACTGGATGACTTCTAAGGCTCTGGAAGATGTCTTCCATCAAACTTACGTTACTGAGCTTATTGCTAATTGAATGGAATTTGACTGTCTGTGGTGGTAAGGAAATTAGAAAAGATGGTCTCCTGCTCTTTTGTATTTGGTCTTAAATGCTCTAAGTTTATGCTCGAAGATACAAGTATGTGAGTGAAGCAGTAATAATGATCCTCCAGCTTTATGCTTCCCCACGCAGCCAGCCACCAGCTGTTATAATATTTGTGGTCATGTTAAGTTTTAAGAATCCATTTCAAGGGGCCTCAGCATTAAATAGTTCATGTCATTTCAAAAGGTGTTACATCCATTGGGGGTCATGCAGAGCAACACTGAATGTGACACTTGTGCAAAGGATGAAGAAGTCATACTCCTGGTGTATACATGCAGCACACACATAGTAAATTGGTAAGCCTATTGGTATATGGGGACCATGACTTTTCTGGGACATTAATACAGTCACTGAGTGTAGGCTGAACTATGCTAATATGCATTTCCACTTATTACCCAAGCTGAGGGAAAAAAAAAAAGGAATCTGAAGTAAGTCTTGGTAGTAGTGAACACCAACGTGGCAAAGTATCTCTAAAGTGACATGTCCTTGTGTGATGATACCACCCTCTCTAGGTGGCCAATGCATTGAGAGAGGAAGCTGCCGAATGCCCTGCACCACAGTGTCTCAGTTTCTGTCCTGGTTTATACACCAAAGGAGCCATCAGTCAGGAGAAAAAAGGGACAGGGAACCATTCTGGGATAGGGTAAAAGTTATGGCTTAATGTTTCCTAAAAGCCCATTTCTAATTTTACTTTGGTTAGGCTTGGAATAAATATGGCGCAATGTTGAAGACCAGCTTGCCCTACCTGGTGGCATGTTCTTTACCATGTCAGCTCTGAAGATGCTATAGATCTTCTTTCTGTTCTCTGTCCTGCTGCAGACTTGCAGCATCTTTCAGGCAATCACTAGAGGTGTCATTAAGCACAAAGCAGTAAGATACTAATGGACCAAGTGTGGCTATAAATCACTTCACAGTAGCTTCATATACGGAAGTGGAATTTAATAATATGGATCTTGCAAGCTTGTGGTGTTTTCCTAAGGCTGGCAATTTATATTGAGAAAAACACATCAACTACAAAAATACCAACTGTGCACATGTAGTGGTGACATTTCTCTCCCTTTTTCTCCTCGTTTATTGAGACAATTTTGCAAATGTGTTTTCCTTGAAATTTCTTTTTTTCATTTTGGTTGCATTAGTATCAGCCTTCAGAGAGTTTTGTTATACAAAGTCTGCCCCACCTTAAGATGCAATTAAGTGAAAACTGTTGTAAACACCTCCTACAACAAGCAGAACATCTATTTTCACCAAAACTTAGTTTTATTTTGCTACAGTGTTCAGTCAGCAAAAAAGTACAGGGCAAAAGAGATGGAAAACACAGGCAAAGGTACAGTGGTCCTCATGGAAACCAAAGCTGTTTTGCCAGAAGTTCTCTTCCACTTGCAACCCTACTAATAGTCTTGAAGGAACAGGCTGCACACAGGGTGGTTAAATACATTCCCTTCTTACGCTGATATAAATTATGTGAGTATACTGATAGTTTGGAGGAAAGGGAGATGTTAGTATGCTACACAGACTCTGCCTTCTTTTGTATGCTCAACCTTTCATGTTCCCTTCAGGTCCTTTTTTTCTTTTTGCTTCCCTTCCTGTTCTGGATGAAATGCTGAGTAATGATGCTTTGTGTTGGGGAGATGGCACATATACCCCTGAAATTTTAATCTTGAGTTATCTTCAAGAACCATACGAATGCAACTCAGAATAGTTGTTTTTAATTTGTAATCTCAATTGCAATGGAAAGTTTTAGGGATGTTGCTGAATCCACCTATGAATTACAAATTCAACTCAGTCAATTGTTCCCTTCCTCATTTGCTGGGAAAAATAAGTGTATACAGATTTTTGATTTCATATAAGGCAGTTTTAAGCCACTGCAAGTTATATCCATTCTTCTAAGCAGAAACAGTCGGGACATTGATTTAAATCACTGCATATAGAAGTTATTATTAACAACTAAAAAATTTTTTTTATTAGTGCTACACAAAAAATATATATATTTTTCCTCTATGTGTTCAAACAAAGATGATGTTGATTTTTTTAAATGATATTACAAGAAGCCTTAGAAGAACCAAATCAAAATTTTCTCCATTGGTTAGCTGGTATACACAGAGACAACCCTGACCCAGAAGAGCTTATTTTCTCCACAGATAACACACAGAGAGGGACATAACGTAAAAAAAGAACACTGTTAGTCAAAGTACAGACATTTTTAGTGGAGTCTGTCACAGGAAAAGATAAAGTCAGGTTTTGTTATGCCATATCACTTATATACACTGTTGCTTCTTCCGGAAAGAGTGAAACTTTTCTAGCTCCTGGTTGACATAATACAACACTTCCATAAATTTCAGTGGAACTCATAGATTGTACATAGATAATATTCCCAAAATACTACGAAATTAACATACCATTAAACTCTAAAGGAGCTTTAATTAAAAATTAATGCCAGCAAATGTATTCCTCTGGCAAAGTGAAGTACTGAAAACATATGTTTTTGATACAGTGATAGATTTAGAAACAAAAATCTGCAGGAAGTACTGACATTACAAAGCTTGATTACTTTCCAAAGCTGAATTAATCATTGCATTTGAATGATCTGTAGATTTATTAAAAAAAAAGAAAAATCTAAAACCCAAAAAAAACCAGGAATCATTTCAAGCCATTTCCCTTTGTTCTGGATCTTCATTTTGCATATTGAAATTATCATTTCAGAATAATAACTGAAAAAGTCAGTTCAAAATCACGTAAATCAAAATCCCAACAGGTTTCTACCCAAAGTAGCACATTCCTGCAAAACATTTCACTTTCAAAAAAGGCAGATTCTATAAAAGTTATTTATAATAGGAAAATGTTTTCTTATCAGAGGAAAACAGGCTGTGAGAGGTCAGAAAACATTGAGTTTATCCAGCCATCTGCCCCTTAATGGGATCGGCTATACCATGTCACTTTAACTCCTGTTTTCTTCTTGAAGGTCTTTTGGAACAGGTTAAATAATCTATTCTAGTACTTCATCACCCTGAAAGGAAATTTTTCCTATTGTGTGAACTAGATTTTTTTTTCCTGATGAAGTTTAACTTTTTATTTGTGTGTTGCATCCATCATGAACATGGAAGACTAGTTTCTCCCCTTCCTCTTTGCAGAATGATTCTCCTTATATTTGAAATCAAATATCTCCACCTCTTGTCTCAGTTTCTTCAGCTTAAATAGCTGCAGTTTCTTTCACTCTTTCTACCGAGGTCATATTATCTAGACAACCCAATCATTCTTATTTTAAATGTTCACAAGATCTCTATTATCATGTTTTTAACCCCTTGGACATACTTCTGAAATACAGATAGATGAGAATCTCCATCACCTGATTTATAGGGTTTTATTGTTTATCTGATTTGTTTTGAGCACGAACATGAAGTTTCTTCTTAGCAAAACACTTGAATTTTGGTCTCTTGGAACATAATTTCTTCACTGCTGTGTCCTCCAGCGTGAGAATATTTATCATCATCAAACAACTATTTTTATAAAATATGCGTTTGAAAAATACAAATTTAAAACCAGGGCCTACTCCTAGTTAAGTCAGTGTGAAAATCTCCATGGGAATTCAGTAGAAGGGGAAACAAGCCTTTATAGTGCAGCAGGGCAGCAATTTCTGTTGACTGTAATGGGCTCCAGGTAAAGTCTATAGGCAAAGAGTTAAAGAAGAGTATAAAATATGCTAGGACACCAGTAATGGCATAAAACATTTCATTTCAATAACTGTAATGTTAAAAAAAAAAGGGCAGATACTGTTCCTTCATAGGAAAATAGAAATTGCTGTCCCACACAAGATACCAGTGAGAAGTTTATTTCTTTGCTGAGAACACATATAAGGTGCATGGTATATATGCTTTATAGAGACTCTTTGCCTACAGGTTCTTCCAATCTCTTTTGGTTACAATTCATCATTATATGCCTGTCCTCTTCCTGACTCCTATCCTAAGCTATCCAAGCTTAGTAGCGGGTGCTTTCTTTCATGAGTTACAGTGAATCTTGAAATATCTGCTGTTTCACTCACAGCCCTGACTGCAAAAGACAAGCAATCTCATATTCCACATATAGATATATAATACAGGAAAACTACTTGAAATATGTGTCTTAAATGATCTCTAAAGTCTTAAAAGGAAAGTAAAACCAATGGCTTAGATCATGGTTATCCAGTAATGATATAAGATATTGCAGCTTCTGGGGGAGAGTGTGTGTGCTTTTTTTTTTTTTAATTAACATTTTGAATTTGTAGTATTGAATGATGCATCATTTGAGAAAAAGGATTGCTTATGCTCCTACTTCCTACAAAGACACAAATGAAGTCCTGGCCTAGTGAAGGAAATGACAACCTTGCCACTGATTTATACAAGGGCTAGATTTCACTCTGGTATGTGTTACCGTGCACTGTTAGTCTGAAGTATTATTAAACCTGCAACCTCAATTTTTATATTTTCTGCGTTTTGATGGATTTATTGCAGGATACTATACAATAGCAAAGTGAAATATTCAGCAAGATGCATAGGATGAGACAATAAAGGAAAAATAGACTTTTGTTCCTTTGTGGAAAGAACTTGTTTCTTACTTGCTAGTGCATTTCTTTTAAGTGACGAACAGGAAAGACTGGCAGATTCAAATTAGAGGTTAAGCAAAGGGTAGCTAAGAAGAACAAGAACCAACTACCTTTGTTTAAAAATAGAATTAAAATGAAGCTAGCAACCTGAGGGAATTGACATGAAGCAGATTATAAGGAAATTGGGAAGGTTCTTTTATTACAGTTAAAACACAGAAGAAATGAAAAAAGTGCCTGCTTTACAGGGTTCCAGTTCTGCCTTCAGCCAAGCAGCAAAGCTAGTGGTATCAAACCTATTAAGATTAAAATGAAACTTGAAGGCAAAAAGAGATCGTCCATTCCATGATATCCTTTTTGTGTGTGCATCTTATAGCGATGCAAATGTACAAAGCTTTATGGGATGTATTCCTTCCTTATAATATGGCTAATTAAAAGGTTAACGTGCACTAGAAGTTTAGAATTAAAGCAAAACTAAACCACATTTTAATTACAATTAACTTTAAGGGTTTGATTATTATTCAAATTAGACTCTTTGGTTCGACTTCTCTTTTTCATTTGCAAACTGCTTTTGATTGAATACTGACGTCAGAAGAGGAGAACGTATTTCAAGCACTAGTGAGGGGGAAAAATGGGTGGATACTGCAATAGGAGAAATAGGAATTTCAAAGAGCCCTGCATACAGTTACAAGATGCTAAGGTGTGTTGGACTTTTTCACTTTATGGTTTGCATGTACTCATCATCTCTGCTTTTAGTAAAGACTGCTCAGATTCCACAGTGTTGATTGTAAATAATCATATTCATTGTGACTCTGCTTATCAAATTATCTTTTGAAATTGGTAATTTCTAGATACAGTCAAACAACAGAATTCTTTCCTGTGGAAAATTGCCTTTTTGATGAAAATCCTGAAGCTTTCATTATCTGACAAAAATTGAAAGTTTGAACAGAGCAGACACTGTAGGCACGTGTTAAATGAAAACACAATTTTCTGTCCAAAAAAGTTCACAGAAAATATTTGGCAGAACATAATAATTTCTTTCTTGTCTTGTACCTAGCTTTTCCTTCCTGTGACACATTATTGAGAAAGTTGTAAGAAAATAGAATCTGGACTATTCAGGCTCCTTTAATCCATCTTGGTCTAGTTCAGGACAAGGCGTAGTACACAGATTTCAGTAGTTCACAGCTTCTGGAAATATATAACAGATGGCCAAAAATGATTTTTAATAGCTCTGAAATGGTTTCCCGTGCTCTGAAATGCTAAATGATGAGATGCAGTTCCTCATTTGGTAAATGTGGTCTTGGTAAAGGTCTCCTGCAGCATTCTGCAAAATTACTTTCTATGGATGGGCAGGTCAGCAGGTAAAGGGATTTGAGCTGGCAGTCATCAGTGCACTAATGACACAAAGCAGCTCATTTTCCCTGTGCATGGCTGCAATTGGTATGTAGATAAAAATCAGATGGTTGAAAATTTCATTAGAAAAAGCAGTCTGATCTGTGTGTTTGATTCTTGCTATTAAAAGCTTTGTTCCTCATCAGTTTGCGCATATTCGTTCTTGATCTGTTCAGAGTCCAGAAACTGCTGTTTCTCATTTATACTTACCTACAACCATTTGTTCTTGATCTGGACCTTGTAATTTTATTTATCATGATCTTTGGCATGGAGGACCTTAATGCATTAGGTCTGGGGTAGTCCTTGAAAATCACTCAAAAATTGCAGAGCTCTGTGCCCTGACTGTTAAATAATGATTTATTTCTTCTCTGCTGACTTTTGGGTTTTTTGCTGTTTTCCTTTTTGTGTAGATCAGGGCATTATTATTGACCAATAGAAAAGAAAAAAAGAAATAAGCACATTAAGTTTAATGATACTGCCATTTTTCATAGAAATCCCTGGTTACTTTAGCAGGTAGCAAGTATGAGCTCAAAGACAACCATACCAGCAATACGCAAGATGATCTGTTGACAGCATATCACAGTGACACACTAGCAACAGTTAGAAACAAGCTGGAAGCTTGGTCAATTGCTACATATCTTATTTATGCCAATCTCAATGAATTTAATTTTAAAAGGATCCAGAGTAGGCATCTCAATGGCCTTCTGCAGCAGTAGATCCCATAGATTTCTGGGTGACTTCAGAAAAACCAACTCCTTGTACTCTAAATTTAACCTAAATATAGAGGCAACATACTTATTTCAGAGCTGATGTCAGGAAGACCTGGACTGGAAGGACTCAAGATGCAGTTATATGCTTCATCTCTTTTCTCCTAATAAAAAAAAAAAGGCAAGGCAAAGATGTTATCCATCAAATGAACCAAATTCCACTCTTTCATGCTAGGACACTACTTACAGTGACACCGAAGTGAGGTATATGATCATATCTAACAAGAAGATAAGGAATGTTTTATCCTTGCACACAATGGACCTGTTCTGCCAGAGGAACCAAGATAGAAGCTGATGGCAAAGATCAGCACATTGAACTATATGAAAACCCTTCATATCCATCTTCACTATAATAAAAGTCTATCCAAGTGATTGAGGCTAGTTTCTGACAAGGGGTGCTGCATCAACATCTGGTTTCTTCTTAAAAATGGGAGTCACTTTTTCTCCATAAAGATATTAATTTAAGGAAGATTATTCAAACTTTCCCTGTAGTTCTTTCTTTATATACCATTAGTCAATGCAATTAAACATGTGGAACACTAAAAGTCAGTAATGTCCCATGTATAATAATACAGTCTAAGTGGCAATAACTCTATACGTAAAATGAAGTATAAATCCGATAATGTATTGAGGAGATAACGTCCAGTGTAAGTCCCCCAGCAGTCATTTTTTTTCCTTCTACAGTGGAGTCCTAACACTAAATGAATTCCTAATGTATGAAATGCACAACCAGTTTAGTTTCCCTTAGTCTGGTTTAATTGCTGCCATTCTTGGGGGGGGGGGGCGGAACCACAACCAACTGACAAAAATCAGTGCTAAGAAAAGAATACAGAGTCAGAACTCACACTGGAAATACAGATGTTGTTTAAGCCCAAAACCTGACTTGACTTGTACACCTAAAACCAAGGGCTAGCACTTTTCTACTCTTCTGCTTCATGTATAGAGAGGAATGAATAGAGACTAATCTAAATTGTAATTTCATAAGTTGTTTATACTGCATATATAAGGTACAGTAGCTCTTTAAAAGCCAAGTTGAAATAAAAGATCTCTGTATTGAATCCTAAAGTATTTATATCTAGTTTTTACATTGTGTTCTGTTTTCAGAATCATCGGTGAATTTGTTACATCACTGGTGTACTTGTTAAAGTTTAAAGAAAATGTAATATTGCATGAATACTGGCTACCCTTAGACTCTCTCCTTGAGTCTAAACATCTGTAGCTAAATACAAAACCTTTGACATAGCTATCTTTACTGAACCAAAACAAACTGCAGTGAATTCTTGTTTAAACTCCATCAGCCATGCTGATTATACTATATTTGTAATGAAGCAAGGCCACTTAATAACACTGCAAGGACACATTTCATAGTGTGTAATAGTTTTTACTGTATATATGATTTCACATGTCATTAGCCAGACTTTTCAAATGTGTTCCAAGTAGCTTATAGAAAAAACACTAACATGCTGAAACAAGATTATTAGCAAAATCCATATCACTGAATGGGCAATTATTTTTTTCCTACTTGCTATTGGTAGCTACTCTAGCAGGACCAGAACAATATAATCTCAATATACTGTCCTGGATGTCTGTAGTGCTGAACCAAAAATCCCGGCAATCACCAGAGGTATTGCTTATACTACGTTGGGGTTTAATTGAAGGTTTATTCAAGTTTTTTCTCTTTCAGGTAAGAACTTTCACATTAAAAAGGTTCTTATTCTTATTAGCAAGACCTGAGCCGCAGGTCCATACCCTTTAAGCAAGGAACTTAATTAATTAAGCTCGTGCCAGGTTCCTCTTATCCTGCCTGCTTTCCACCCCATGACATCCCTGGCTTCATAATGAATTCAAATAGACCAAATTTATAGCTATAATATCTTGTGAACAACACGCTTTTTTGAGTTATCTCCTTCCCACACTCTAAATTTTACATTCTTAATTGCTCAACAGCATTACTTTAACAACAGATAAACAGTGTCCAGTTCTTCTTCTGCCTTTCCTTCTTCTCTAGCTCACCAGGAAAGTCCCTTGACCAGGAGTAGTCTGAATATCCAAAGCGTGAGGGTGACTTAATGCTGCTCACATCTCGTAAGGGTGTGAGGGCTTTCTCCATCAGGATGTAGCCTAATATGAAGATTGGAGTGCTTCAGAAAAAGGAGAGTGAGCACGTTCTGGAGTAAGAACATATAGCTGTCTGGGGGGGGATCTGCAACTTCTCATTCTCATGACAGAAAAAATATAGGAAGGAAATAAAACCAGGTGACTTTTATTCTGACTTTTGGTCAGAGTTACCTGCCCTGAGGAAACACTTCTAATTAATATTTTCATCTGTCTGTTTGAGGAAAGCAGAACTGAATTCTGAGAGGTTGTGAAGGTGAGAATTGGCAGGGATAAGGTAGGTAGGTAAGGAACTGATCTGGTGACTAGCAATTGGGTTAAGATGATTTGGGAGATCTGCGACAGGAGGGAAAGCAAAGCTCTGTTTATGCCTTTTGGTAACTATTGTAACACTAAGACCAATGAAAATAAGTAAGGAATTTGACTGCAAATGCTCATAGCTATTTATCTGATTACATATATTCCTTATTAGAAATGCTGACTTTAGACTCTTCTGATAATTATCTTTGAGCAAGCATTCCATTTTATGATTGCGTATGTGATATGATACAGTGCTTATATATTTTGCCCTTGGGTGACTGAAATACTATTATTTAGCCATTGTTTATGATCATTCACTTACAAGTTTAGATATGTTGTTAAGTCAGTTACGTAACCTAGTTCTTTCTTTGATTACAGAAGATCTGGAACATAAGTGGTTTTTCCCCAGCTTCTCCATTTGGAAATTAGTAATTTACTTAAGTAGTACAGGAAGGACCAAAAAAAAGATTTAGAGAAACTTTGGTTGAAAGGGATGCTTGCGTGGTTATATCCTGATCTTACAAAGAATTATGTTCTTGCTTAACTTCATTCATAGGAGCAATCCTATTTTTATGTTCACAGACAGGAAATAAGATTAAGAGAATGTGTTATTATTTGCAAATTAAGAACTAGAAGGCTTTGTAAAAAGTTTTCTTTGTGTGTGTGTGTATGAGCAAAAAAATATCTAGAAATAAAAGAAAAAAGGAGGGGGAGCTTTTAATCTTTTCATGCCCTTCATCTGGAGGAGTTGATTCAAAAATTGAAAAGTTTAACAAAAAGTAAATAAGTTGCTTTTGCAGTTTTCCACAAGAATAATGACATGGACCTCACTTGAGATAAAAACATTATCTCACCAAGCAAAAGTTTGACCAGCTTTGCTCCAAGACATAGTGTGAGACTTTTCTCTTTATCAGAATGACTATAAAAAGCAAAAGACATACTGGTTTGAGTTTGGACGTTTTGTAAAAAAATAGAATCCTAATGTAGTCATATAATATTCATTTAATTGCAGACATGTATTACTCTTTTAGATTTTTGGGGGTCAATATATTGAAACATGCTGCAAAATTGTTTCTTGCTTTAGGAGTGGTCCATCTCATGCAGGGTAGGCATCTACTCTGCTCTGATCACTCTGTCCTTTGTTAATATGGAGAGAAATAAACCTTGCTAACACGTAATTCAATCTATTCTGAAAAATCTAGACTAGCTGTGGTGAATTGACCCCTGAGCTTTTCTATTTCTTTCTAATGACTACAGAGAAAGTCCAGAAATGAATCGTGAATGGCCATACTGTACATATGCCTATTTACTTTTTGGATCTTGAATGGTCAGATAATCAGAGCTCACGCTTCTGTAACTGGAAGGGCACAGGCCTTTTACTGGGCCTGTCTGTGAGCTCCAGACTTATAACACCAGAGCATTTGACTTGACACTCCTAAAATTTTCAATTTCCCTTGCCAGTACTAGAAATACGATGAGCTGTGTGATACTTGCTAAGTGTTTCACTTTGCTTTTTTAACTGCAGTTTTAATAGTAGGCACTTTTTCACAGGTTCTATCCTTTTGCATGCTATTTGCATCTCTTTGACATGATTAAAAGAATGACTAAAATCTCTTTGGATTGTAGCTGTCCACTACAGTGTCCATTGTTTGACTCATTTTCCAAATTGTTTATGGCATTTGAAATGTCCTAGGATATTCTGCTTTTCCTCCAGCTGCTACTGCAGAAGACCACAATCTCTTGCATATCCTGTTTATTTATCATCTCTGTATCAATATATCAGGTACCCTAAGATGCTTCAAATAATTTTAGTTTTCTGTTTTATACACTGAATCAAGCCAGGTTGAGAGTCATATACTTATATATATGTGTCTAGATGTAGGCTCCTGACTCTTTTGGTTAGATCTTCATTACATAGCTTGGATCTTCATTATGAGCATGAACACATGGCAGCTGATTTATCCTTGCAGACTTGCAGGTTGCTTTGCACTATCTGAGGCATCCTCATGGGACTGACGAATATAACACAAGACCTACAGGAAAATTGCATCACTCCAGCTTGGAAAATAACGGCTTCTTAAACTGCGTAAGAAGTCTCTGTTCAGGCAGCTGAATTAAACCTCTACCTGACAGGCAAATCCCTAAATGCCATTCCAAATTTTTTGGTTTGCAATATTTCAAGAATTCTCCAACAGAAGAAACTTTAGGGGGGAAAAGCAACCTATTGGGTTTTATGGAACCTGATATAGTCCTATCCGGTATCTCCCAGGAGGCTGTATCTCACCATTAGTGGTGGTCTTGTAGTGTGGTGGTCTTAGTAGTGTTAGGTTTACGGTTGGACTCGATGATCTTAAAGGTCTTTTCCAACCTATACGATTTTGTGATTCTGTGATTCTGTGATTACTTAGATGTTTAACATTCAGGAAATATGCATCTTGTTGGCAAAAATCAAGGATCTTTTGAAAAATATATGGTCAGTCTTTGGTGCAATTCAGTGACCTAGACATAGGTGTCTAGTTCCACCTAAGCTATCTACAAGCTCCAAAACATCTACCTTTCTGCTGTGGTAGCTGGATACCAGGTGGGAGCCCCTAGGGCATCTCAAATGGCACTATGTGCCTACAATCAGGAAAACGTATCACTTCTTCTAAGTCTTCAGGTAAATAAAATTAAGGTTAAAAGCATTTAGAGAAAGGAAGATTTTTAATTCATTCTGTTTATCACTTATTATTTAAATGTAGCTTATCAAGGCAAACAAAGCAGAATGCCTGTATCCCATTATCTTTTTATATTCTAGAAAAAAACAGACAATGCACAAAAAGCGTCTAAAATTGAGCAGCTTGTGGTTATGTTGCTATAGTTACAGGATGATCAGAGGCTTTGCTAAGCCAGAAAAAGAAATGAGCAGTTTCAAATAGTTTTGCACCTAGTCACTGCAGATAGTGCTACATTTCCAAGTATGCAGTTTTGGTCTGCTTCGCATTGGTGAAATGCAAAGAAGCCATTTGTCTCCTAAAATTTCTTATGAATAAAAAAACCCTTTGCACTTTGCATCTGATAATTTCCATGTATATTTCAAATAAGAAAAACAGCCGCTATTAATAGACATGGTGAGAAAATGGTTTTAGTTTGTTTTTTTCAGAACAATTCCTTTTTTCCATTTTTCATTAAAAATGAAGCACTTAGTATTTTTGTGGCTGAAGATCAAAAACTTCTGCTTTCCAGCTAAAACTCGTTATCTTTTAATATATGTATGTAAATCTATAATATCTTTCAGTTAAATACTTATGTTTCACAAGAGTATATACAGTCATGTGAAATTGTCAGTTTTTAAAAAAAAAAACCAACACATTTGTCACTAGAAACAATTCTTATTAAAAATACTAATAAACATTCTACCTTTATTGAAAGGTCTTTTATTAATCCATTCTACCTATATTGAAAAATAATTTCAATATAAATTATGGGTAAAATGCTCACCGAGAGATGTCCGTGCTGGAGACTGCAACAGAACTTGGAAAGTCCTGATGGGAATTGGTATGGAGAAACAGAGACAAGGAGTTGCTTTTACACCAGCTGACAGTCTGTACCTAAACTTTTATCCCCTTGTTTATAAAAATTCTTAAGTTTGCTTTTGCATTATGTTTCCCTGAATGAATGAAAAGCTTTTGTACCTAACTGTGAAAACTACAGAAGACTAAACATTAACAAATGATATTCCTAATACTCTCAGCTCCTCTTCAGTGAATGCAGGCAATGAAGCACCTGCTGCTCCTAAACTTGTCCATCTTTCTTTGTATATTGACGTGTGTGGTGCAAATCTTCTACTATTTCACTTTAGTTTATTCTGTTGTAAGTGTATCCTACCGCGTTCTAAAAAAACGCCACTGTAAATTAAAATATGTACTCTTTTATAAAAATGTCACTATAGGGAATGGCTACCTCCTATTGAAATCGGTAAGATGGAAAAGGGAGTTCATTCAGGCTTGGAAGAGCTTTGGTTTAAAGTGAAGAAAGAAAGGACTTGAGCTGAAATAAGGCAAGGAGATGAGCTGCAGCTTATCTATCAAGACCTGTCCATTTAAAGCACCCCAAAAGGGGTATGAAAGATGATTATGCTGCAGGCCACTAGCCCTTTCCACATAGCTCCTGTGCATGGGGCTTGTAAGGCTTCTGCAGGCTGATGGGCCTGCTTAGAGCAGCGGGTTGGACCCAATGGCCTCCAGAGATCCCTTCCAACCAAATTATGATGTATGCTACCTCTCGGATATCCTGACTCTGGTGGATCAGCACAAAGAAAAACTCTTTTCTACCTCCTTTGAACTCTGATACTTAATGTTTTACTGACCTATGGAAAAAGAACAGCAACTGAAATGCCTAGATGCTAAATTAGATGTGGCCTCCAAATAAAGGCTAATGTCTCAGACCGTATCCAACAAGTCCAAACTTGCCTTCTACTCAGATCTAGGCTTGAGATGAACTTTTTGAGAAAAATTAGATTTCTGCTGATACATAAAGGAACCACAGTTGTGCATCTGCTTGTCTCTGTATCATTTCTGGTATTATGACAAGAGAGTCACCTATTTCTGGTATTATGACAAGAGCGCCACATAACAGACCCCCATCATCTACAGCAAGCGAAATGGGCCCCTGACCTCAAGCTGCTCTCAGCTGCAGTAAGCGGGATTCTTGGGTTTGGCTCAGTCATGCGTCCTTAAATGTCTAATACTCCGTGTGATGCAACAGGACTTGTAAGATATACATATGATGTAGCAGATATAACACAGAACAAATAGCAGACTTGCACCCTTCTGCAGAGTTATATGAAGGCCAAACAAGGAGCTTAAAGTAGACTCAAGATGCCTATGCTTAAGTAGCTGAATTGAGCCAATAATTAATATGGGAGGAGAAGACAGGATTCAGTTGTCTGTATCTAGGTGTCCAGTGTCATATTAGGTACTCTGTATTCTCCTATCTGTCCTCCATCTGCTGGCTCAGAAATGGTGGTGGATTACTTTTGGGTCCCATGTCCTACGTGGCAGTCATGTATGGTCTTGTGGGAAATCCTTGATCATCTGAAACAGAACTTCTGAGGGAACTGAATCTGGCCTCAGATTTTCATTGACTAAAGAGAGTCAAACCCTCATAAAGAGAATTTAGACACATTAATCACTTGTGAAAACCTAATTTATATACCTACCTGTAGATACATCATCAGTAGACTGAAACCCACAGTTATAGTTTCAATGTCAGTAGGAAGTTAATTACTATCTTTCTTTAACAGTTGATAAAGATCTAAGATGAGATTCATTTCACCTCAGTGTAGACATCTAAAGTAGATCAGAAGAATCATTCCCTGGAAGTGATTCAGTTACTCTCATGGGGGCACCTGGTCCCATTTGAGATGCCTCAGGGAAACCCATGTGGTCTCCTGACGCTGCTCCAGAAGACCACTGGTCTCCCATGGGTCCAATGTCATATTTACCAGCCATACATATATGAATGTCTTAGATGCTCTAGGATGTCATCATGACATTTGGTACAATTTGTTGCATAAATATAGGTCCCTTCCTCTCCCAAATGATGAGTCCCACAACAGACAGTATGGATATGCAAAAACAGGGCAAGACATGTTCAGTTTTAGCCTACTGTGTATCCCAAACTGCTAAAGACAGTGATAGACAGATAGAGACAAAATGAGAAGACTAGCTGATGAGTTTTCAGAGAAAATGCACAATGGTTTGCAGGTGAGATAATCACTTATCCCATAGTGTTCTTAGAGTTTCTAAAGAAAGACCTCTGAATGAAAAACTGATGCTATTCATCATGTATGCATTGTAGATTTACCATTAGGCCAGTAATTTTTCTAGCATAGAAAAATATCACCAAGGTAATTCATGTGTCAAAGGAGATACAAGAAACCCTACAAGAGTTATCAGTGGGATAATGTGCCTTTGGGGTGGGGGGAGAGAAATATCTGTCATCTTATGGGTAGAGGTTATTTGTTCCACGTAACTTAGATGTTTCAAGATATTTTTACTGAGCTCTTAGCAAAAAGTGAGTTAACTGTGATATTTGCAAAAATGTGATTTTGTCATAGAAATGTTTTTCTGCTTGAAAGCTAATTTAATTTCTTTTGTGTATGTTTGGGTTTTTATTAATCTGAGAAAAAAACTAGAGGAGCTGAAACGGAACTATATAGGGTTACACACTGCCAATACTAAATCAGTTTGTACAGAATTGGGTTATAGTTACTGTAGTTCTTCTGAAGCTAACTTCTCAATTTAATCAAAGATTATACGAAAACACCACAATAATAATTTTGAAATAAAAGATGTGTGTGCGTCATCCAAAGTAATGCCCAAATTGTTCTGTTGGGCTATAATTTCTTAGCAGCAGTTCTCCCATTCTGCAAACCTGTTATTTATAAGAGAATTAAACAGCATCATCAGATGACTTAACTGAGTCTGAAATTGTAGTATGAGGAAAAAAGTGAGAGTGAAGTGCCAGACTATCAATTGAAACATTACTCTAACAATGTCCGAGGCGATCAGAGAACAAAAAAAAGTCCGTACTCCCACTCCAAACTACCAACTAGGGAAAAAACGCTCATCCATTATCATGAGCAAATTAGGCTAGAAATCTCCACTGGAGATTATTTGAAATTGGAATTGTTTGTTTGTTTGTTTGCTTGTTTTGGCTGGTGCAAGTTACTAGATTGACAGAGTTATTTCTTTTTTCCTCATTTCTTCTTCTTCTTATGTGCACTCCATAATACTGGAGTAATAAGGGCCAGGATTACAAAGGTGTTTAGGCTCCTAACTCCAGTTAGGTTATTAGATATCTAAGATATCTAATGTCCTGTAAATTCCATCCCTAAAAGCTCAAGTTTTCTGATAGTTCTGCGTAATGTTAATTATTGTGCAGAAGAACAGCCCAAGGCCAAAACCGAGACTCATAAAAAATGAGAAATAAGCATCATAACTGATGCTCTGAGCAAGACTACACTTCTTAATAATGAGCAGGTAGCAATAGTGGGGACCTACAATATTTGCTCTATGGGTGTATTTTGACTTTATTTCAGACAAATTCTAGAAACACAAGAACAAGGCTCTGATTTAATAATCTAACCACTGGTACCCTGGGACATTCAAGACACTTTTAGGTAACTGATCTTCAGCTGCCTCTCCAAGAAGACACGGGTCTCTACCAGGTCTTGTGTCATATATGCCAGCTTGGGGTAACCTCAGGTAACCTAGGGATGCCTTTGCTTAGGAAATTAAATTGAACCTCAAGTGCCTGAGTGTAATGTTGCCTTTGCTACAAAGCTGGGCTTAGGAATATCAAAATAGTTGTGTTGGGCAACAAACAGTTGGGTTAGCAAAACAACCATAGCTGGTGGCTGTTGCTGCTAGTAAAGGAGGAATCAGGGCTTTTAGGATGATGTCTGCCAGAAACTGAAGTCATTGCCCTCAGTCCTTCCAACAGCTTGGTAGCAGCAGGCAGCACAGCCTGATTGACTGCCTCACCTCCCACCCAGGCTCTTCCCCTCATCCTCTCCTAATTTTGCCAGAAGTTACTCAGCCCTGCCCCCCATCCCTGTGATAAAACAAACATACAAAATAAAACAAAACTCCACAAAACCCAAATCTATATTTCTGCAAAATCGTGAGCTGACTCTGCTCTGTTATGCAGTATAATGACAAAATAACTGTTGGATTCTCTAACAAAATGTACCCTCACCAGCATAAAATTGACAGCCTAAGATATATTTATGGCAACTAATACTATAAAATCTGGACACTTCACATGCTTTATGATATCCCACAGAAGTAAAGAAGGAAGAATTGTTTGACTACTGGGAATAAGAGGCACAGAAAGGCAAAATGACTTATCTAGGATAACATAAAACACCTGTGACAGAGAAGGAAGCAAAACCTGGGTCTCCTAATTTCCAGGCTTATGTTCTAGCCACTAGATAATCCTTCCTGCTTCAAGCCTGAAATCTTGGTGTTCTCATTGATTCTGCATATTTTTAAAGCAAGATTTTCAGATATGCACAGTTTAGATGTTGGCTGAAGTTTCTCTCCACTGAACTGAAAAAAAAACCGTTTTATCAAAGAAGCCACCACTACAGGAATTAAACCAAGAAGATCTTCACTAATTCATCCTGATCTAAGAAAAAGCTCAAACTCACATTTTTTGCACTCTGCACACACTCACTACACAAGAAATGCAGGACTAACAAAGTCAACTGAAATATTTATGTTATTCAGTACATTTTAAAAGACATCAGCATTTTCAAGCAGTACTGCTGCAGGTGTCAATTAGTAGCAGACTATTGTTTATACCAGTTCGTTCTCAAAAGAAAGCGCCAGGAGCCTGAGCTGCCTTCGCATAAACATATAGTATCATCTAACCTTTCCTTGCTAAGCCAGCAATGCAAGAGTCTCCATCTCCCAGCCCTGTATGGCTGTCTAGGGTACACTGGGTCATCCCAACCTGCAGTAGATACCTATGTCTGGGCTGCTCAATGAAGATCAATGTTTCTCTAAAGCCAGTACAGCAGCAGGCTCCAAGTAGTACCTTTGAGTGAGAACCCCAGACTGGTATTGCTTGTACAATAAAATTTCTGAATTGAGAGAAGTCTGAGGTTGCAGCCTCTTTCTTCTGCTGCATCCAGACATTCAGATCTTTTAAGTCTTTTTAGAAGGAGAGGGAGGGAGTAGGCTTTTAATTAAGGTTTGCAAGACCTGGGTTAAAAATATCAACAAGTTACTAAGCCACAGGATCTTCACAGAATCACAGCATCGCTGTGGTTGGAAAGGGCCTCTGGAGACCACTAATTCCAACCTCCCCTGCTTCAGCATGGTCAGCTATAGCAGATTGCTCAGGGCCATGTCCAGTCAGGTTTTGAATATCTCCAAGGACAGAAACTCTACAACCTCTCTGGGCAACATGTTACAGTGTTTGATTAGTAAAAAAAAGGGTTTTCTTATATTTAAGTGGAGTTTCATGTATTCCAGTTTGTGCCTGTTACCTCATGGCCTGTGCCTGGGTACCACTGAGAAGAGTCTGGCTCCATCTTCTTTAGTCCCCCCTACACCTTCCCAACCCGCATTAGGCATTTCCACACAACAATAAGAGCCCCCAGCTTGTATTGATGCATGGAATTGTTCCTCCTTATGTGCTGGACTTTGCATTTCCCTTTGCTGAACTTCATGAATTTCCTGTTGGCCCATTTTTACAGCCTATCGAGGTCCCTTTAAAAGGTAATATAATCATCTGGTCTGTCAGCCACTCCTTCCAGTTTTGTATCATCTGCGAGGTGGCTGAGGATGCACTCTTTCCCATCATCCAGGTCATAAATGAAGATGTTAAACAGTATTGGTCCCAATATTGACCTTAGGAGCACACCACTAGTGCCTGGCCTGCATTTAATTTCATTTTTCATACCCTTTTTTTAAGTCTAACCATCTAAAATGTAGCTGTTTCATCAAGCAAGTGGTCCAAGTTTCCTCTAAAGCCATAGGAGAGGCAGTGTCAGAGAAAGGTTTGTGTCATCCTAAAAGGCAGGTACCTGCCCCATCCAGCTATTTCTTTCCATTGACTGTAGCTGAAGCCTTGATTACTATGGTCAGACAGCTGGTTTTCAGAAACTATAGGTAGGTTAGATGAATCTCACACTTCTTTAAAGAATTAAATTGAGCTATCACTAAAAGAATAGATTGAGAAAGGGTCCACATCAAAATACCTTAGGGGCATAAGCACTCATCAGCATTTTACTCTGATTTGAAGTGTGCTGTAATCAGAGTCCACTCTGACTGGATTTCCACACGGAGCTTGAGAAGGCTTCCTAACAAGACTTCTTTTGAAATGAACACATTTCTCTGACAATTTTCAAAAAAAAACCCCAAAACCCTGTTGTCAAAAAGTCACTATCTCCTACGAAAATGCATCCCAATGTATTCTGCTAGGCAAGCCAGTATATTCTGCAAAAAATATATAATAACTGGTCTGGGTAACTTGATCCTTGGTTGTGCACTGGCTGTATCATAAATCAAGAATAAGCATTTCAAATGGGACTTAATCCCCATGAACCATCAATTCATGAGTGCTAATAAGCAGCTCAAACAAAGAACTGTCCTTTTCATTGAAAACACACTGCTTGACAGATTACACAGAAGGGAAAAGTACAGCAAAACCCATGGGTGCCTTACACTATGCACAGTTTCATCACTAAATAAATAAGCCAAAAATAAAACAAAATGAAAAACAAAGTCAAACCAAAATGGAATTTGAGAACATCCCAAAGAAATACATTATGGAAAGTTGGATATTTTTGAGATAAACAGCAGATGGCATTCTCAGGTGGTGGGAAAGATAAAAATGTGAATTTAGAAATGTTAGGAGTTTTGTAAGTGCAGAAAAAGTGTAACTGTTGGAATTCAGCAACAGATAGTCTAAAAGCCTGTTTGCAGCTTTGGGCAGCACAGCTGCTTTACATCTCCTCATGCTGTCTCATTGGAAATCTAAAAACATCTCTGCATTTTTAAACTAAATGCAAGCCTCTGCTGGTCAGAATAGCTGCAAATATCCCCAGCCATGCACCGTTAAAGCACTGGTAAGGGCTATATTGTTTCCATGCGAAAAGTAGGATTACATTGGGTTACCTTCACTTGGAATTATCTTAGTATAAAACAATAGAAGAGCAAAGTTAAGGTGTCATTTAAAAGACCTCCGTTGTGCCTGTCTCTGCGAGCGCTTATTTTTCTCGACAGGAAGGTCCTGGAGGTTAAAGGTGTGGTATAAACAAAACAAAGCCATATGAGTTTCGCAGCTGGAACTCAGTTTTGTTTCTAGCTTTAACTCTCTTGTGCTACCAAACTGCATTCTGTAAGTCTATGATAACCTTATACAGGGTTTAGGAATTTCCGTTTCATTTTTGGAACAGTATGTATCCTGATGCTTTCTGGCTATCTTCTGCTGTGTATTACTTCATCATGGTCAGATGGAGGAGAAAAAAGATTGAATCTGAGAGAGTTATCTATGAACAGGATAACACTGAGAATGAAAATCACCTGAATGTCTCTCTCTTGGGAAGAGCAAAAATCTGAAAATATATCTAATTTTTAATACATAAATAAATCTGGTTTTTACTATAGCTTTGCTTTGAAAAATGCTGTAACAAAAGAATAAGGTAATCGATGCTTATCATTACTCAAGAAGATCAGAACATGATGCTTAGAGACAAAGAAGGCAGAAAAGAAGAACAGAATGACAAAAGAATCTTTTTTTTCTAATTTCTTGACCAGCTCAGAAGAAGGAAAATGTCTAAGGAGGGGAGAATATGACTTCAGCTCATCCTCATAATTAGAAAGGAAAACCATGTGCACAAGAACAGTAAGGTTCTTGATGAAAGTTCAAGGAATGATCAAAACCAAAATGAGCCTGGAAGAAAAGCTTTAAGTCCTTTTTGTTGTGTTTTACCTCATCTAATTTTTTATAGGTCTATAGCTAACTAAAGTAACCAGCAGGTTTTTGGATCCCTTTGTGAAGACTAAGGGGTGTGGTTGACATTCCCACCTCAGCTGGTGAGCTAGAATTACTACAGAATCGAAGGGGAGAAATGGGCATTTTAGAACCCAATTCACCTATTCACAATGAAAGTATTTTTTAAGATGAGACAAATAATGCTCTAGAAATATTTTTTTTCCCATCGACTGTAAAAGAAATCCAAATATTTAACTCAGATAAGGGTACAGACTTCCAAGTTTAAGCAAAAGAATCTCAAAGAAGTTTATGTGGTTGGGATGTTTGGGCAGTGGTGGCCTAAGTGAGGCTGTGAGGTCTGTTCCTGTTAAAGATGAGAAACAGCAGGGCTGTGCATGCGGAAGAAAAGAGCTAGTAATAAAAAAATCTAAGCCTGAATCTTCCTTTATGCAAGGAAACTGAAGACAAGCTAGATGTAATGAGGGGGGAGTTCAGACAAGGACAAGAGGGGGTATTGCCACAATGTAGAGAGGTTTACACATAGAAATATGCTTTTTCACTACTTTTATTATGATGGTGGTCCAAATTTCAAAGAACAAAAGAAAAAATAACCTTTCTCAGAGTGCCAGATTAAGTAAGGCAAAAATCTGGACAGAACGTTTAGTGTCCAAGTATTAAAGAAGCTTGATAACTCTCAAGTGTCTTTGAGGAAAAACAAATACACAAAAGAAAGTCACAAAGGATTCATCTGTCTATGTGTGCTAATGTTTAACAGATGCTAATACTTACAGGAGTGTTATGAGAATTAATTAATGAGTGCTGGTAAAAGTAATCCAAGGAATCATTTTTTCCATACAATGAACATATTAGGAAAGCTGCACTTTTGTCTTTGTTAACTTTATAGTAGGTAAGTGAAACACTTTCTTGGGCATGAAGACAAGCAAAAGTCTTTTAAATACATTTACAATAAAACCTGAATATAATTTAGTCATAATTTTGAATTTCAATGTGTATGTGATACATAAAAGATAAAATAGATGCTGGTTTTTACTTTTTCTGATTTTCAGATATATATGACAAAATAAAGGGCTTTTCTGCCACTTACTGCAAATAGAGAAATAAAATTATCCCACGTATTTATAAAGCATCTATAACTGTATAATACCAGCATTGCTTCATGTTTGAGGGCAGCGAGAATCTTCTGTTCTGTGCCTGAAGAACCACCATCTCACTGGAGTTTCCTGCTTGATGGGGGTCACTTTATTCTACTATAATATGAATAGTAATTGGCAATTAGTCTGATTTCACTGCTTCAATTCTACTTAGAAAATTTTGAAAGATAAGACTCACCTGAACACAAAAAAAATCAATTAGAGGCATATAGTGATAGTTTAAGGTCTATGTGCACATCCTAATTTATGTTGTCTTTGCACATGCTCCTCCCTGTTTTGACCATCCTTGAGCTCAAACCCTACTGTTGGTCATAGGAGTAATATTGCCATTTTTACAACTCTCCTTGTCACTTTCTGTCTACTCTAAAAACAGTGTGACATAATATTAAGAGGTATCGATAATATTAATTCTGTGTTTGTTCAGCACGTAATACCCGTTTCCTGATCTTCTTCTGAAGTGCCAAATGAAATCATTTGGAAACCAAATGATCAAGAGAAAGATGAAGCATCAACATTGATGTGTGATGTTGCATCTAGGCAGACAACTGGACCAGTTTGCAGCAGAGCAGAGTGAGGCAGACACCCATGCTTTGGATACAATCCAAATTTGGAACGTCTGTTTTGTGGAGCAATTAGTGCTAACTTTATTTGTTGCATAAATGAATGTTTAGGCTCTGGAGAACGATTGATATAATTGTTTCTGAACGTTCTCCACTTCCCTTTTTTATTCCCTTGGTAAACCTTTGTGAAGTCCCAGGCATGATATACTGATCTAAGGGAACTAATAAATTTTGTAATTCAGTCAAAGCATCTGCTAATTGTTACCATTGCAGAGAGATTTCTTTTGAGATGGAATGTGATATATTTATAAATACATAAAATTATTTTTCCCAGTAGTGTTATTGCATGACCTTTTAACCGTCTTTGCATGGGATAAATATTCTCTTTATTATTAACGAATAACAAGAGTTGCTAAAACATTACATGCAGTGACTTTTAATTCTCTTGCTGGCAACACAGTCTCCTTGAGAAACCCTCATTTATTTAGCTGCATATAACCCTTTGACCCTTCTTTCTGTCTTTAGATCCCTAACAGTACCATTAGAAATGGTTCAAAATTGAACCTTCTGTTACAGAGGAAATTCTGGTATTTTAAATGGAATCAAAAGAACTGCAAAGCCTTGGGATAAACAGTCACTGTTATATAGACATTGTAGTAAGAAACAAATACTACAAAAAATCATAGAAAATTGATCAAAAAGAGGTCGAGGACAAGTCTCATTAATTCCTTATTTCTAATGCAAGGTTAGTACCATCTGTCATTTCTCACATTCTGTTTTTCTGATCAAATTTTTAAAGCCACCTGCAACTGAGATTCCACGCCTTTCCAAGTAAGCTATTTCAATGCTTTATTAGCCTTTCTAACGTTAAGGTTTTTTCTTCACATTTAACCTGAATCCTTCTTTACAGTAAAGTTTGTACTTTTTGTGGTGTCTATAATGGAGTACCCATTAAAATTTGAAACAGAAATCATTGTAGTCTCTTTCCCTTTTTCAGCAATCTTTTTACATATCTGAAGACATCAAGCTAAATACATTCAGTTTCATCAGTCTTTCCTCATATGTTCTGTTTTCTAGACTATTAATTTTGTTCTTTTTCAACTGAATAGCTCCAGTAGATTTCTTTCTTGAAATCTAGTGTTCCAGATTGTAGACAATATTCCAACTGAAAACCCATGGGAACATTATTTCCCCTTTATATTACATGTAATAAAAAAAAATTGGTATTATAATTGGTGATTTAGTTAAGCAAAAATGCAATTGTTAAGGAAAAATTCAAATGTTCCATTCTGATGAGATTGAAAAACTCTGTTTCAGCTTTTTGCCTAAGCACCATTTTTTTTTTTTGAAGGAGGCTTGTTTGGAAGACTGTGGTGATCTTGACAACTCAGCATTTTTCAGGCAACAAAAGATTAAGTCAGAAAATTTAGACTGTCTCTGAGCAATTTCGGGAACTCAATGGAATAAATTGATTAAATATAAAAAGAAAAAGGCGTGAAAACGTGTAAATAAGTCTCCTGAGAATTACCACAAAGGAATTTTGACCCTAAAGGGACCTTTTGTTGATTTCATGGTGTCCATTATGATTTTACTATTGGTTTTGAACTTACAAGAACAGGGTTCAGAAGCTGAGTTGCTGGGCAGCAATATAGAACACTGAGAGAAACAAAACTTTCTCATTGCAGTTCTCCCATACCTCCACTGAGCTTATTCTCATTTTGCATCCCCACTTTCATATGAAAACATTACAAGTAACAGTGATTTACCATTATGTCCTGCCATACTCAGAAGTTATTGTTCAAATTCCCTACTGTCTTACAATGGTGCACTTTTATTTATCTAAAAGCACTATCCAGGGGCCCTAATAACAATTAAGTTGCTTGAACATAAAGAGAAATGTGCTGCTAGCCTAGAAGAGTTTACAATATGCTAGTCAATATTATTTTCAGTTGAGCTGAGGTACTTTAATAGCAATGTTACATCAGATAAAACATCCCCAAGGACAAAAAAAAAAAAAAGCATAAATGGCTTTGGATTTTGAAGAGATGTCCATATAATTGATTTTTCCTTCCATTAGTCAGTCAGCTGAATATTTCCTTTAACCTCTGTTAATCTTGTGTCTTGCATTGTTTGTTCTTTAAGGAGAGTATTTCTGCGGAGTGTTTGCAGGCAATAAATGCAGGAAAGTTAAAGAATATTTGTAAGCCTGCAGACCCCAATAAAATGCTAAGAAACAATGAAGAACAGTGTTCTGTTCTTCAGAAGAGAGTGACAACGCTGAGTTCCTGCTCCAGTAAAAGGACTATTCCTGAGTTTGTGATGGTCAATGAAGCAATTAGTAACATTAGCTGTTCTGGTAAAGTACTTCTAAAGAGTGAAATCCTGTGCCCAGCGTAAAAATAAAGAACCAGGTAATCAGAGGTGTGGAGAAAGTACAAGGATGCAGAACATCACATCTATATAGGATGCTGCGTGTTTATTATATCCTTTCTCCCTACATTATTCAGTCTAAGCTCTTTAGGGGATGTGTATTGTGTTTAAATAGCACCTACAGAGGCTTTATCTTTCAGTTAATAGTTGTCACTACAAGATGTTTCAAAATAGAATAGGGTGCTCAGGTCAGTGGTTGGATAAAGCAAACATAAAAGTACAAAGAAGTGAAAAAGAAAATATTTTTTTCAGAATAAGAAAAAATGCATTTTGGATCAATGCACAGCATCGTATTTGACGCAAAATGACTTGTGTAGTTGTGTTTGAGTTCTTAGCCCCCTTTCTGCATAACTTCAATTTGATAAAAATGTATTTTTATCCCATATTCATGCATCCTTTCCTTTTTGCAGCTGCAACTATACCCTGATTCTAACTGGACAGGCAGACGTTTTCAGTCCTCTTAAAAGTCCATTTTCCACTGAATTTTCTATTAGTTGAAAAGTGGTGTTTAATTTAAATAATGATTAATAGTAATAATCTCTAACTTTATTAACTGCCATCCCCATGGTCTTAGACTCTTGATCTCAGGTTCGTGAGGCCCATGGTCTTGATGGGCTTGAAAAGCAATGTAGGAGCAAGTGGTCAATGGGAATGCCCCCTACACCTTCTGCGTATAGAAATGTGAGAAGTGCTTGTGTGTTTGCTGCCTTGTGCCAGTGGAAGTCTCTTGCCTAATGGCTTCTTTGGTGTACAAAATGATGCAAAATCTGAGCTGCCACTTAACCCTCTTCTGCCACCCCTAACTTCCAAGGGCGACTACTCTGAATAACACAACCATGTCCAAAGCTTGCACTAAACCCTTGTATGACTCTGTAGCCAATCCCTGCCTGCAGTGACACAGGAAAGTAATTCCAGTTCAGTACAATTCATGCAGTTCACACTTCCTATTGATCTTTTTGATTATTTTTCCTTTTAACTAAAAGAAAAGGGCTTGTCAAACTGCCAGCAAATGCTTTGTTTCTGAGGTGCAGAAGAGCTCTCTAGAATATAGGGCAGACTGACAGTTATCATTTCCTTTCCCTGCAGACAGAACTGATAATGTTTCCCAGCATTTCTTGGTGCTAGAGTGATATGAAAAAAATCACAGCAGTCTATTGATAGCGACAAAAAGGCATAAGATTTAAGGAAGCCTCTACGAGTTATGATAATTTAAACAGACAACACAGCAAAGTGACAGATTATCTTCAGAGAGCCAACAACGTGCACAAATACCATGAAGGAATCTGATTTGCTTGAAAGGGTGAATGTGGGATGATCAGCAAATGAAGGCAGTGAGCTCTAGAATTCACTGTAAACTGCCTTATCTAGATGCCACAGTGGAAAATAATAATATTATTGTTGCTTTGTACTGACTGATCACTAACAATTGTTAAGCACCGCTACTAGACTGATTTTCTGGCCTCTTTTTCACAGATCAAGTGAGATCTTTCCAGCATGTCACCTTTAATCTCAGTTCTGTTCTGAAATGTACTGTATCACCTACCTTTGGAGATTGGTTTTACTAAAAGGGAACTTATTTGTCCATTAGCACTATCAGCAGTAGCTTTTGGCACCAGGGTACATGAAAACATAAGTCAGATTTCCTTTCTCAGTTTTGGATATATATATATTCATATTTAAACCAACTTTTACCATTCTGAAAGAATAAAGAAATGTGGAAGTGACTGCAGTTGTTAGTTTTCTCTGTGATCCTCTTCAAATTAACTTCAGAGCCATTTCTGAATTATCTCATGTTTATTGTGCAGAACAGGGAGTATTGCAGAACAGCTTCTTTCTCGCCCCATCTGGTAACTAATGTATATCTGTATTTTGACAACGCAGTCCCTGAGGGTCATTTCACAGCAGAAGTGACTGTAGGTTGCAAATAACTCCTGTTCGTGGCCCAGGTTTTACACACAAGTCATTGGGTTGTACATTCTCCCTGCTGTTCCTCCTGATTTCACCCAGATGTGAGACTCCAAGGTTTAACCTGTAAGGCTGAGACTTTTAAATTCACATATCCCATCTTTCAGGGAGTTTCTTAATCAAAAGGCCCTAGGTGGGTTGTCTGACTTCTGCTGGCTTGCAGGTGCAATCAGTGCAGTTCCCACACCAGGTTTTACCTCCAGACTGGCAGAGGCTTGTGCTGCAGGGTTGTCTGAACCCATGCGAGGAGCTATGTCAGCCTGTGCTGCTCAGATTAATGAGTTTCCTGCAACTCCACTGCAAACCCAGAAGTTGCACCGATACTTTCTCGAAGCTCTAGACTGCGTAAATGTGAGAAATTCATCCTGGCAGGAATATAAATTCAAGGGAAACTCAGTTTGCATGTGGGTGGTAAATCTGGCCATGCGGAGGATTACTAGGCATGCAAAATGTGTGCTGCAGGACTATACTCTGCATGCCCAGTACCATCACATTTGACATATGTAGTAAGAGATAGACAAGAGTCTAATGCAATGGACCCTCAAAAAAATCCAGTGTCTACAAGCAGGCTGCTTTTGCAGCCTGTTCATGATTTACCCCAGGAAAGGGTGGTAGGAGGAGATGGCTGTGATCTGGGTTCATTTTCCTGCTGGGCTGCCTGCAGTCTGTGTGACAGAGGTTAAACACCCATAGCCTGTGATAAAACCTTTTCAGGAGGCAATACAGCAGGACTTTGATGGGGTAAAGCAAACTGTAACACACATAGACGTCAGCAAGGGGCAGTGTTTGCTGCAATCAATAGGTAGCCTTAGTTTAATATAAGACATATCCCTCTTGGGAGACTCTAACCTTTCCATGGAGGGAAAAAGGACTTGCTGATCTAATAGATCTTCTCAATTTCAAAATATTACGATTCTGTAATAACACTGGCAGCCCTTACTGCCAACAAAATAATGCATCTCAGAACAGCATTTATGGTTCAGCACAGAGTAGAAGGGAGGAAAAATACCCTGGAAAAGAGCAGCCCACTGTATTTGGGTTGTTGTGTTCGTTAAGCTTTACAATCATAAACCATGATGGATACAAATTAGTTATCTCTGCTTAATATTTATTACCATTTTGTCTGCCTGTGCTTGGAAGAAGTGAGCGGTTGAACAGATTTTGCTTGAAAGGATTCCCAGTTGTTCTGGAGCTTCCTTTAAGTACTACTTTATTCTTTGCAAAATCCTGTTTCGGGTAATTTCCTCACAGCAACAGCACAGCAGTGAATCATAAAAGAACGAAGCAGTGACAGCTAATGCAGTGTTAAGGTTGAACCTTGATTTCCAGCTTAAGGGGTTTTTTTAGATACTTTTCCCTGTTAAGAGGCTCTTTTGTTTGCTTTTAGGCAATTTGTTTCATGTGTCTCTGCTCCTTTTCCTCTGCATTGGCCAGGCTTGAATTTTCAGCAGTTGATCAACTTGTCTCAATGGACTATAGTGAGAGATTCTCTGCCATACTGGGAGGACACTGTCAAATAAGTCTGTGCTAAACCTGAGCCTAGTTATCTTTTTCAGTGGTGATCCGGATGATGGAATTGTAAATTCTGGTTTAATAGGTGGGAAGGGAAAATGCAGAGATTATGAGCCCTGGGGAGACCAGAATGGAAAGTGGCACAAAAAATTTGAAGAAATGGTTTGAAGCCCAATTCATGGAGTGTTTCAATACTAATAAAAACAGGTATAAGTTGCTACACTTCTGAGAAGGAAATCAAATGCATGAGTATAACAGAGAAATAACTTGCTAGATATTAGCGTGAGAATGAAAAGACTGAAGTTGAAACTTTACTAGGATTAGGGTGAGTGGTGTAGTCCTGGAACAAAGAAGGTCACATTCCCCTCTGGGCTGTATGGATGGGATTGCTGTATGTAAGCCCCAGGTGACAGTTAAGCTAATATGCTCAGTGTTTGCAAAGCCTCAGCTGGAGCCTTGCTTACAGGGCATTGCAGATGGAATGAGATAAAGGTCAAGAGAAGAACAACGAAAGATCTAGAAAGCAACACTACTGTGGAAGTTGTGAAGGAGTTAGATTTGTTTCATCTAGAAAAGGGAATCTTGATTCAGTTGCAAGAAAGTGGGCTGCCCAGGAAAACTGGAGATGCCTTCTGCTATTCCCGGCATTTGTAAAGGACAGACTGATGTGACACCTATGGAAGAACTGAGACCTTCGGGGCTGGGAAGTGGAAGCCAGCAGGACTGCTAAGGCATTTGAAATGGTGCCAGGTGTCTGTGTTTAGCAACTGAATCACTGGCCAGAGGAAGTTCCTGGAAAGGAAATATCATAATGTTTTAAGAATTAGAAGATAGTTGTTGTTGTTATTATTATTGTTGTTGTTGTTATCATTATTATTATTAATAATTATTATTATTACAAAGATAGTAAGCAAATGTTTTCCTTGTTCAGTACAAGGAGAAGAAGAAAGCAACTAAAGTTGCAAGAAGATATTGGGGAAAGCTCTTTAAATTTAAGGTGAAATTTGGGACCAGACTGCGTACTGCTTCTCTACAGTCTGGCATTATCCATATAAAAAACTTAGATGAAGGGTACTCTGATCCCCATTGTATACGTGAAGAACTGAGTTGCAGAATGCATTAAGATAGGATGAAAGGTTTTCTGGAGAGTAAGCTGCACATAGTACATCACACCTATATTGCAGTCCTAAAGAGCCTGGGAACTTATTGGCTACTGCTGCTACAGAAGATTGGTGTGTAAAATGCTCTGCCTACTTCTCAGGAATGATCTCAGATCGCTGAATGATGCACTTTGGATTAAGTCTAAAAAAATCATAACAGTAAACTGGAAAATTACCAGGATTTAGGCTTTCATCATACAAGCCCCCATACCTAGGAATGCTGGCTCGAGGCTTCTGAAGGTGCCTTCAAGAGGAATTTGGTAGAATTTGGGCAATGTGAACATGGACCCATGTTGTTTCTAGGAGCAAGGAGTGGTCTTAACATTACACTGCTTTTGAGAAATGTTATTGGAAATGGTATTCTCAAGCTTTTGCTAATCTTCATCAGAAAGATAAGAAAATTGATCTAAATTTCATCACGCTAAGGCCACTGATCTATGCTTCTTTTACAGAGCCACAACACCCAGGATCAAATTTGGTGTGTTGTATAACTATCACTTCTTGAAAGAACTGATTTTTAGGAGCTTGCCTTGAAAGTGTACTCCTCTTTCCTCACATACCTTTTAAACTGTAGATAGAGTCTTAAATTGAGGCAACAGAAGATTATAACATCCATCTTGTCTCAGTTGCATACTACCGTCCTTCTGCTACTATTTGTTTGCCCCATCCTCTTGGACATGCTGCCTGAACTACTCATGTGTGCATCTTCAAACCCATTTAGCCAAAATGACCCAAATTTGGAAACTGATGTAAGCCTAACACATCTGAATCTTTAAAAACCTACACCAGAAGCAAGTAAATAGGTGCCTGAACAGGGCAGTGTTAACAACGCTGTCAGTTTAAGGTGAGAAAGGAGATATGATGACTGTCTATAAACATGAAAAATAACTTATGAAACAGGGGCACGTCCTACAACCGGTTTCTGATGCCAGTATTTTCACACCGATATGCTTTAAGACACCCCTATAAACCTCCAATAAAAAAATAAAATAAACAAAAAATACAAAAAATCATAAAACAAAAGAGAGGGCATAAAACAACAACAACAACAATAGAAATCACCCCAGAGAGAAGTTCCTGTTATGACTCAGCTGGCAGGGCTGGGAGCTGTATGCCCAAGATGCTCCTGGAGCATCTTAGTCTTGTCTATATGCTCTCTATACATCTTCCAGAAATGTTGTTACTTGATAGCTGATTAAAAAGTGACCATATCAGTATTAATTAGAGTAGTCCTTTCATTGGTGAAGCTTCTTCTCTAATTTTTTTTTTTTTTTAAGAAAGTGTTAGAGGATTACAGAAGCTGGAAAAAATAGCTGTAAATCATTTATCTTCCTATAAGCTGTTAAAAGGGCAAATCTAGTACAACACAAAGCAAAAGAGGAATGCAAGAGAAGAGAAGCTTCTGAGGTGTTACTTCTTGTGTCTGAGGATACACAGGGGATTCAACATATGGCCAATTCTTCCTCTTGGGCTCAAGATTAAGGTTATCACTCTAAAACTACAGCGATTGTGAAGGACACAAAGGGACTTAAGGACACAGTATGTGGGGGTGAGCTTCCTGTGACTACAGAAAACAGATAGTTGTGAATCTCATTCTTCTTATGTTTTTCAATCAGAGAACTTGAAAAGCTGTGCTTTTATCCATTTCAGGAGGAGTTCAAAAAGGAGGCAAAAGATAAAGGATTCCTCAAATTTCTCATGTACCACCTAAACCCAATTTTCCTTAGAGCTAGTCCTCAGCCATGGCTTGTTTCCAGCTTGCACACTTCAAAAAAGAAAAAAAGAATTTTCATGACACTGAAAAGGCATGAGGTCTAGCCATATCTGAGGGACATATCGCAAAAAAGGGCCTGGAGCCATTGTGGTGTTGGAGTTGGATTTGGTTTATGATGTTCAGGTGTCGCTGCCATCGAGGTCATGGACTGAGGACTTCTGTAAGTTGTCTATTTGGATAAGGTTGTCTATAGGATATTGTGGGTAAGAAAGGTGTTATGTCAAGTTTGGAAAGATGAGAGAGAGGTCTGGGAAGATAATGGGGTCAAAGTGATGAGCATGGTGTTGAAATCATGGATTCAGGAAACAGAGTGAGGAAGGCATTAAATTCTGGTTTGAGGAAGTGGAAAGGTGCCATAAGAAAGCAGGAAAGATTCTGAAAGATGACTGGTTTGGTCACTTGATTCAAACAGACAAAAAACTGTGAAGGGATAGAAACAAAAATTAATGAAATGACACTGCAACCTCTCCCAGGGTATTGCTTTTACAATGAATGACAGGCAACACATACCTATAAACAAAATCTGGAATTATTTGACTATTCACATGTTTTTCATGATTGTCTGAAGCTCACTTCCCTTTTCCAATATTTATGACTCTCTAAGGCATCCCACAGTGCAAATTAAGACCTGTACCTTCAGCTCAGAATGCAAACTGTGTTCACTGTGACCCAGTACGGATGCGATTCTGCTTCAGGCACTCACATTTAATTACCCTCCCTCCATTACCCTGCCGCTCGATTTCCAGCTGCTGCTCCAGAATGAGATGGTGTACCCTGGGTCTTACGTCACAGCTTCAATTCTATGTTGTCTTGGACACTGTAAAGTATCTCAAATGGCACTAGAAGTCAACTGAATCCAGCCCTAGGTGTCCATCTTAGAGTGAGCTGAATTGTTCGCTAGGATTTGTTCTGTACCTTGACTAGATCTCTTCTGACTAAAAGGAGACCTCTAGATATCTGCACACGGACACCAAAACGCAGGTGTCTTGATCTCAAGTTGATCTCCATGACAAGGTCTCACTTCAGTTGCCTGAACATTAGATATTTAGCAACCACTCGCTGTTGTGGTAGGGGTCTCCCAGAGGTCCTGTGTTATTTCTGCCAGTCTTATGAAGTGGTTTTGGCTACCTCAAAGCACTTCAGATGACACTGAATGCATGTGTATGTGACATTTACATAGAGAAACAAATGGCTGGAGACTGGTCTGCATGCTTCTGTTCCTGCTAGGAGTACAAATGCTGAGGGGTTTGTGCTTCAACAGGAGCATGACACTTCTGGAAACACAGAGCCCCTTAACAGCTTGCTGAAATGGCTCTTTAGGTAAGCAGATCTCCAGCAGATATGTAAAAGTGTCATTGAATGTGTCTATTTATTGTTTTAAGGTAAAAAGGGATTCCTTAGGAGGGTACCTGAAGACGGATATGGGGCTATCGGCTATTGTGGATTTCTTTGCAAAGTGAAGGAACATTTCTTTCAAGGACACTTTTCCCAGGAAGAGTGTTTGTGCCAAAGTCACGATGAAAGCTGAGAATAATTTCTCTACCCAAAGTGAAAAAGGGAGCCAATCTGTCACATTAGACATTCACCTGTCTTCAGAGTATGAGCTTTTTGAATGACTAATAATGAATCAAATCCACTTGATAATGAACAGCTCATTTACCCTTCACCAAGCCTGTTTCTCCACCCCAGTACCACTGAACAGGTTTTCACAGTAACAGCTTACACAGAGAATGGCTTTCAATCACAACTGGAGACTAGTGCAGATTTTTATTGATCCAGGAGTTGCATGTGAGACTATATGTCATGTAAGAGTTTGATGAAAATATCAGAACTGCTGTCACTCTGAGTAGCACCAAAGGTTGGTTTGCTGATCTCTAATCAAAGTTTTTGGGTATGCTTCAGTGACAAGGCCAGTAATGCAGAATGAAAGTTCTCCACAGGGGCCAATGTCGTATCAATCTTATTTAACATCTACTTAAATGTTATTCCCGCTATCTACAATCAGTACACAAGTTCAACTACGCAGACAGACTACATCTTGCACCTCTTAACTCCTTCATCATGTCTATGAATTATTACTGTCATTTTCATCCACCTTTTTTCTTTGCCCTTACTCTTGTCTGTCTTTAGACATTTTCTGTGTCATCTTGAATTTAGTTTGAATTCCAGCTAAAGACAAAAATGCAAGTTTGTTTTGTGAAATGCTTCGCGTAATTTCAGGCCGTCAAAAGAGAAGATCAGCATTTGCTTGCTGAGAATGATATGTCTGTATGAAGACAACCCATCACTTCTGCGTTCACTCCCCATCCTTCCCCGTATGCTTCTCAAGAAAAGTGAGACTTCATGATAAATTTTGTCACCAGGGAGTCGACTTGATAAATTCATTTTTGTAGGATGTTTTTCCAAGTAAAAAGATTAATATGGAAAGAAGCATGGAGTTGTATGTTAGAGGAGATCTGCTTGTTGGCAGTGCAAAGTGGAATGGAAAAAGTAGGGGAATTGTGGTTTTCTTGCACAAGTAAAGGCGAGAAATTTATGTTAGATGTGTAGCACAAGAGAACCTTCAAAGTGTCTCAAATGGAACGATTTAAAAATGACTTGATTATCTGCATCTGTGGCTTTAATGCAGGAGGAGGCTTTATAAAACTGGTTTTAAAATTTGAGCCATCATCTAGATTAAGATGCCTAAAAAGAGCCAATTGATTACATTAAACATTCTGTTAAATGTCACAACTGCACTGGTGTCTTATTCAGCATGTACCAGACTAATATACGGAAAGAATTTCAAGTAAATATTGAAAGTTAAGTCTTGACCCCAGAGCTAACACAGCATAATCCACTGCTTCAGGGCAAATATAATTCCTTCTCCTTCTTCTCTAGGAAGAATGTTACTCTTAAAGAAGCATATTTAACATTTGTTTTAACCTCCATGTTTTCAGTGCTTGTAAAGCAATTGTATAGTCTGCCAAAAAATGAATCAAACATGATAAAAAAATCAACTAAATAACAATTTATATTTTACCAATGACTGTATGTAATAACTAATCAGCACTATAAATTCTCTCAACTCTGCTATTCTAAGTTACTGCCAGGTTTTGCATAGGATGTACTGATCCTTACCAAGAGTGTGAATTCAAGTGAATAACTTTATTATTACCAGAAGTGTTGATTTTATTCAGACTTTGCAGTAACAAGTTTGCAGGAAATTCGTTAAAGCTGCATTTATATTCAAAACTCTTATTTTTAGAATTCTGTCAATCCAAAAAATGCTGTTCCATGTTAGTCATGTAATTTGCAGTTCATCTCACCTAATTTTGGAAATCTAAAAGTTAAATAGCTACATCTGAGCAGGTCATTGTGGGCTCTTTTGATAGTCAGTAGTGAAAAACAGGCATTTTCAGAGGGTGATTCACAAAATCTGTCTCATCGCCAGTTTTAGAATACAAGAATACCCTTTATTATTCCCTTTTCCTCTCCATTACATCCTTTCCTTTTAGGGACAAACTCAGGTATAGAACATATTCTTAAGATGTCTCAGTTGTGGCAGATGGATCCTAATTCTTAATGATTTATGAAAGTTAATGGGAAGTTTTACACATATAAGACCTAAATTTTCAGCAACAAGAACTTTAAGCAAAAGCAAAAAAATATGTTCAAGAAATAATGCTACTTCCTGCAGACATAGACTTCTGATGGATTTCTACCAAAGCCTAGTAGAAGGATTTTGGTTCTCTTGGTTGTAGAAACACCCTGGCATAGAAAATAAGGATGATTCCATAGACTGAATCTGTGAGTTCTGCAGTATGTCCGTATTTGAACTGTGATGTAGTTTGAACGCTGAGGATAATAACAAGACTCAGAATTTACCTTATATTGTTCAAGATATATATTTCAAGAGTAAACATTTCATAGCAAATTTTTAAAAAAAAAGGAAAAAGGGGAAAAGAAAAATTAAAAAAAGAAAAAAGAAACCCCCTCTTTATTATATGAAATGCCAAGAAAATTGGGAAACCAGTTTAAGAACCAAGTCATAATCATCTACTTTAGCAGCTTAAGACTAATTTAATTAAGACTTATTTAAATTAGGCCAGTCAAAACTAAAGGTATGGTTTATTTTTAAATGCTGATGTTTTCCTTAAAAACAGCTCAATTTCAAGTGCCCAATTAATTTCAACTGTTCACAGATATGAAGCTTCAGACTGAGCCTTAAAAATGTAGTAGTAGTCATTAAAAATTCCCCCAGGAGTGCTATCACCCAACAGCAGAGAAGAGCTCTGGCTGTGAAAACAGTACCTGTCACAGTTTTAAAAAGATGCTCTTGCCCCAATGAGCTAAAAATCTCAATCTAAGAGGTGAGGCAGAGGTAAAAGAGATATGGGAAAAAATAAGCCAGCGATAGCTAGAATGGTAATAGCATTCCCCATAGCAGCACAACTGCTGTTAAGCATTTTTAGGCACCGGGGCATTTTTAGTCACTGGAAGTGCAGTGAGGCAGCTTTGTGGATTATATTGGTAGTCTCTGTCAAATGTGAAGGGTGACATGGAAGAGGGGACAAAGAAATCAAGGATGTAACAGGGGACCAAAAGAGCCAGCAGCTCTGACAGCAAAGTCTCAAAACATTTTGGTAGCACATGAAAGGTGACAGGTGGCATATAGATGTATAAATTAGTAGCAGGAATATTAAGACTGATCTGGATAACCTATGACTAGAAATGTGCACATGTGTGAAAGCACCAGCAGCAATGGAAAAAAAAAAAAAAGTTATAGAAATAGTATCCCTTAACTGATACAGAGCACTCTGCGGTGTCATTCAAATGACCAGATAAGAAGAGGAAGAGCAAGCTGATCCAAAGCTGTGGTGACAAGAAGAGGTTTGGAACCATAAACTGCTCCAGAAGGAAAAAAAAAAGAGCAGTGAAATTTAGGAATTTTGTTTAAGACTTATGAGAAGTCAGATAAAATAATAATGTCAAAGCTCCCAAATAAAAGGCACATCTAAAAATCGGTTTGTCATTGCCAGCCAAGGACAACCCAAAAGGCAATCATGGCTAGACCCATCTGGACACACATGCCTTGGTCCTTGTGAGTAAATGGGTCTGAGGGCATGAGTGAATGAAATCTGTGTAAGAATGAGTGTATTTACACCAACTCAGACAGGTAAATGTAGGAATATAGTTGAAGAATTAATTCTTCTGATAACATAAAGAAAGTAAATGTTATGCAGACTGGGAGGGCTGGAGACACAGCTTGTCTTTCTGGCAAACAGTCGTATAAGGGTCTAACTGAGTTTGGTTTGTCATATGCATTAGCCTTCTGTACTCACTTCTTCATCCATATTCACAAAATTGTGGTTTTGCCAGAATGAAGGTTTGAAAAATGTTACCTGAGTATTCCCACAAAAGCAAAACACTCACTTGTGCTAGAATAGCAGTTGTGAGTTCATCATTTGGTTTTAGTATCAAACAAGCACTCATTCATCAAGCGTCATTATTTTCAGAAGTTACAGTTAAGCAATCACAGCTCTGACGTCTTCAGATTGGGGATTCTTGTTTTTGAATATCAGAGATGACATTCACACTTTGTATCTTTGGGAATTTTACTGTGGGGTAGCTCTAGCCTTGTCCAATGGACTGAATGTGTTTTAGCAGCTGGAGGAAATCATCTGGCTTAATTTCATCAAATTAAGGAATCTGGTTTGTGTGCTTTGAGACCAGCCTGAGTTGCAGACCAAAGCATGGCAAGATCTTTATTTGTGAACAGGGATCCACTTTAAAAACATGCTCGTCATCTGAAATGAAATGCTAATGTAGATCCACCTGGTATGATCTTATACTATCCAAAAGGTCGTGTTCTTTTCTCTAGCTTTTGCTCTGGTTCAGTTTAACAGTACTTTAACAGACTGTACAGCATAAATAGTAGAGAACTCGACAGCTTTGGCTCCTCTTTTTCACTGTACCTTTTTTATTTAAACTCTTATCTAACAGGGCTTGGTGACCTCTTGGACTGAGAATTTGGAGGGCCACCTAACAAGAATCCTTATGGCAGTGGCTCCTCCCTATATGAAGAAATGAAAACAAACAAAGCTCTTTCCAAAAGCCACCTTGTAATAATTATACTGTGGGTTTGCCCTTGTAACCTAATTAGAGAAATATAACACATGTTCACACATTTTCTCAATTATTTTAATCGCATTTAAGTTTTGCAGGTAGTCTCACATAATAGCTTTCAGTGATCTACAGCAGCAGCTCCAAACAATTTAGCAATTAGTACTTTAAATATATTGAGAAGTTAACCTAGGATATTCCAGCATTTTTAATAAAAATAAAACTTTTAATACCTTAAAAGTGAATTGTAATATCCTAAGAATTTCTTTATGAAGAGAGGAGTCTTTATTTCATAAAATGTTGGTGCAACATGGTAGATTCAGCTGACTGAGAAAAGTACACACAATTCATTTTTTCTTTCACGTTTTTTGGGTGGGCCACTGTAATTGAACATAAAGATATGAAATCTTTTGACATTCCACAATAGTATTAGAGAACTATTAATGCAGAGTAATACCTTTGTTTTTAAGAACTACTTTAAGAAAAAATATAAAAATGTATATGTATATGTATATGTATATGTATATGTATATGTATATGTATTTGTACATGTATATATATACATATTTATTTCTTTATTGCTAATTTCTACCACCTCATGCTTAATTTGATAGAGACAGCTCTTGGTTTTGTCTCTCATGGAGATGCTAGAACCTGTCTACATAATTTAATTCTATTCTGGCCTAGAAAGCTCTAGCTTCCTATGATGGGAAGTAATCAGTAAGAAATGACTAAGAAATTCTGCTTAAGTTTATATGTTAGGAATATCTTTCTGTATTTATTGTTTTCTGAATTTAGCTGCAGATGGTAGTTTCTGATGTTTTTAAACTGTATAAAGAGTTAGAAATGTCTTTTTAAAATTTTGATCCTCTTTCTTATATTCACAGTTATCATATCAGCCAAATATATCCTTCAGTTAGGTGGATTCTAGTGAGAGATAATCATCTGAGTATCAGCATCTGCCTGAATATACCGCCCCATGCAGTATATTCAAGGTCTAATTAAAGACAAACAGACCTGAGCCAATGCTTGCTGAAGTTCATGGAAAGGCAGGCTAGAAGAAGAGTCAAAATAATACTTCAAAGTATGAAGTGACAGCTAGGCAGCATTCAGTTACCGACGTTCAAAAGGAAAAAACACTTGCAGAAACTCTATTTAACTTGCAGAAGAACAGATAGACGTCTAAAATTCTTCCACTGTCTACCCTCACAGGAACTGGTCTTACATGGTAATATATTTGTAGGTACATTTGCCACTTAAAATCATTTGGAATTCCTTGGGTGGGATCCAACTACCCAAACCTGGGCACCTAAAGGCAGCTGAGATGCCTTAAAATATCTCAAACACTTGCATATTGCTGCAGATATGATACAGGACTTAGGAGAGATCCACACCCTTCTGGAGTTGCCACTGGAGATCAGGCAAGATTTCCCTCATGCTTCACAGCCACTAGACACCTGTCTTGAAGCAGTTCAATCCTACTTCTTGTGCAGATATCCTGTGAAAGTTTCAATCCGTTATACGTATCGCTTTGAAGCCTAAACTCTGGCGTTAAGTCTAGCTTGCAGCACTGGAGGGGATACTACTACCCACTTCTTGGGCAATAGCAGTGTCAGGAAAGCATTCACCAAGGAAAAGGGACACCCTTCAATCCCAGGACCTCCTCAAGGTCCTCTGACTTGAGAGAGAGCAGGGAGACTGCTCACCTTTCCTGCTGGAGACGAGAATACATGAATGTTGGGAGAATGAAAAGACTGCCCAAGGAAAGGCTGGCTATGTGGGAGAAAGGGAGGAAGGAAGGAGAAGGAAAGAAGAGAGGATGGAAGGGAGGGAGGGAAGAAAAGGCAGGGAGGGAAGACATCAATTCTACCTAGACACCAACATTTATAAAGCGCCAGCTATTTAAGACTCAGACATTTTGACAGCGTTCCTGTCTCAGCTAAGCAAAATATGCATCTGCTCATTTTTACTTCTAATATTATTATTGTTATTTTTCTCACATGTAATACTGCAAGCTCCTTTTATGCTTTTTATGCTATTTTGTATCTGTTCCTGTATTGTAGCCCATTTTGGATTACTTCTTCTCTTCCTCTCTCCAGTGCTTATTCGTACTCGTCAGGTCCGAAAATCATATCTTTTTCCATCATATGTTCATGTCCTTTTGGTCCCTTTGCGCTATGTCTCTGTCCTTGCTGGAGCTGATAGTATCTCCCAGTTTCACACAGGTAGTGAGTATCCTTAACATATTGCTTCTCTCTCCTCCAGATCATTACTGAAGAAGTTAAGTAAGGCCAAGTCTTGTATATATCCCAGCTAAAATTCTTACTGAAGTTAAAATGCTGTTGTTTATCATTAATAATTCTATAACTTCTGTTGTGAAAATGATAAATTATATATTAAAATAATATAAAACCCCTCTCCATCTGTAATATCTGTGACTGGTGAGTCATTCGGAATATTCACTTAATGTGGCTGTATAGATGGGGTTGTAATCAGCAGGGTAGCTTCCGCTGATAACTTCCAAGAGCTGCCAAAAGCTATCTTGATGATGGAGTCACTCGTAGGTCTACCAGAGTCTGATCTGCAACACACTAGAGCAGTGGGGACCATTTCCCATTATGCTGGAAACAAAAAATGCAATGACATCCAAGACCAGACCTGTTTAATTTAAATGAGAAATCAGAGGCTTCTGGGATCAGGACTGTATTACCTCCACAGCTGTAGAGCACACTTTCATTTTTTCATCAATCTATGTACATTAAAACTGAAATAACTGAAATTTGCAAGTCTCGTATTATCCTTGTATAATCATTCTTGACAGTAGGAGCCATCAAAGTTCTCACCAGAATTTGAGTTTTTACTTATATTTCTTTCCTGCTACCATGGTCAGTGTTTCAAGACAGAGACATATTCCATTGTAGAACTTCTGGTAATATGTTTCCCTATCAAAAACCATGGGATGTAACCATTTATTTCTGTGTGAACATATCTCTTATATAATAATTTCCTATAAAAGAATAAGAATTTTCAGATGCATTCTTCACTTATTTAGGAAAGCTGGAGATTCAGGCAAGGATTTGTGGATGTGGTTTGGACATGTGGGTTTTTTAATTCCATCCCAGAAATACGGTGTGAGGGCCTTACCCTACATCAATGGGAGCTGTAGTCTCTACTTAAAGCCTTTCTGCACAGCTTCAAGCCTGTGTCAGTAAGCAAGAGCCATAGAGTGCTTGCTAATTCCCATCTGGAATCTGATTCAAAGAGTAGTGAATTCATGGGTTTCTCCCTAAGGAGCCATCAGTCCAAAGTTAGGTATCATTAAATGCATTTCATCAGAATCATGTTGAAATCGCTGATACAGTTTTCCTTGAGGACAATTAACAGGAAATGTGAAACGTTTAAAAAAAACCTAGATAATACTTCTCAACTTGCTTCATGACAATCTGGATAGAATTTTTTTCTATACTTAGAAAGGTAAGTTCTCATCTGCTTCAGTATTTTTAATAACTTTCTGCACCATCTTTCACTCTGGTGCTTCCATGTCATATAAAAGAGTTGGAATGATTTGCCAGCTTATTATGTTAAACTCTTCAACAAAAGTAGGTTGCTTTGACATCAGGAAACCAGCCCAACACAGTGGAATTCTGCAAACAAGCAACATCTAAAAAGCAAATGCAGAAAGCTGAAGTTTGCAATAATCAAGTGTATTGTATACACATGTGTATATTTATGTCTTGGTAAATACAACAAGCAACCATGTGAACAGAAATGAAAGTCAATTCCCCCTTAAGGCTGAAATTCTACCATTATTCCCCTGATCGTACAGCACTCGGGAGCTGGAAACCACATCCTCAGAGAGGTTTATGATGCCCCAAATGTAACTCCGTTTGCATTACAGCACGTCGCACAGGGAGCTTTGCTTCCACATTTTGGCCTCAGAAGTGACACTGAGTAGCTTTTGCCTGGACAGCCTGACCTTTCTATTATTGGTACAATAGGATGTGTTATTAGTTTGGCTTGTAAAAATAATCTCGACTCAGTGACACCTTTTGAAACTTAAAACGTCGTTGAGGCTGGAAGAGTCACATAGGTCCAGTAGTTGGGAGATAAAAAGGACACAGGGAGAGCCAGCTCTCTTCCAACGTATGCATTTTTTTTTATTTATTATAGGGACGGACAGTGAAATGACTTTGTATTTTTTGAGGACTTCAACTCTGTTGAGCTCATTGTTTTACCACTGAAAGTTCACTTCATTACAAAGGGAAGCAGGTCACCTGAACCAGGAAAATTGAACAAAATTTAAAAAAAACCAAACACATTTGTGCTGATAGGAGCTACCTTGCTCTGCCTGGGAAATAGGTTTATATATTTTCTTACTATTTACTACTATTGCTGCTAAGTAGAGGTCAGGCTTTCACATAAAAGGGAAAGATTTATTTAGGATTAAGACTATGTTACACTACAGTGCTGTAAGGACAGAAGAGTGCCTGTTTTCCACATATTACTGTTAAAAATTACTGTTCACCATCTCCATATCCTAAGTGACAAATCAAATAAATAGGACAAAAAACTGGAGCAGCTCAGCTCTTCATAGAGTGAGGACTTAAGGGACCCACCATGATTGTTCTGCTCATTGCTGCTAATTCTTAAAGGATATCACATGCTCCAAATCCTCGCAGAAATGACATTTCTCTGCCTTCTGTGTGCATCTACAGAGCCAAGGGCTACACAAGCTCCCATGGTCCGATCCAGCAGTCTATACACTCTAGGCAGATATAGGATGGAAAGAGGAAGAGGGAAAGGTTTGCTTAACATCACAAGGAAGGGTCGGTAGCAAAGCTGAAGCAGAAAGCTGGAGCTGGTGGGCATCCAGCCCTGTGCTCTGCACTTTGCGGCCTCTCCTCACCAGGGCAGGGCCATCCTCTCACCTCTGCACGCTGCCTGGGGCTCTGGAGGTGAGCGGCATGACTGAGCTTAATGACTGACCCTCTTCCTCCCTTAAGCACTAAGCCATCCTGGTGCTGATACTCCTACGCTTTATTTTCCTACACAGCAGTGCCAGCTTAGTGTTTAATTTTGTTTCATTAGAAGAAAATTATTTTTTAATTATATTTCATTATTTCTCTTAATATTTTCAAGACTGGTGCTGACAGAGGCTTAACGGAATCCAATCCCTTTTTCATTAGAGAGCATCTCTTTGCATTCACCTCACATCTCCATTACAGGCTGTCACATGCTTCATGCACAGCAGTAATGGTCTGGGTAGGCACTCTCATAAATATCCTGCTCATCTCCACAGCAGTGGTGTAATTGAGGGTAAACACAAATCAGTGGTGTTTGCCCACTTCTAATGTGGGTACTGCAGGTCTCTCCCACTTCTCCCTGTATCGTCTGGGTGGCTTTTCCTGATTTAACACCAAACTGCGGCTCTAAGGGGCAGAAGACGCTGAAATCATGGCAGTTCCCTGGCACTTCTCTTGTTCTCTGTCCATATCCAACTGTCTTAGCAAGGACTGAGGATTTGTATGCTCGACAAATATGTAATTCATGCTTGCTAAAGGCATGGAATCCACTTGGGATTTGGTATTCAGAAGCTTTTTAGGCTTTCATATGAGTATAATGGTGCATTTCTCTCTGATGTTGTGTTTTCTAGGGTTTCTGAGGTCATAGGGAAAGAGCACATCTTCAGTTTCCTTTTAGCTTCTGTCCTGGTCAGGTGTGGTGTGCGACATTGCTGCTGAAACCAATATATTGTGGATGAATCTCAAACTTTTGCTGTCTCAGGCAGTCTTCTACTCTTTCTTCCATCCTTTTTTCACCACATAATTTTGAATTATGAACTCCAGCTTAATGGCAGGGCCGGGATCCTCTCTCTTCTTTCAGGATAGCATGAAGTGGTATAAATCTCATTTTATACTTAAGGGTTGAAATAGAAATTTCTTTACTCAATACAACAGGGCCAGTAGCTGTAAAAGTTCCCAAATTATCAGCTCATAATTCACTGCACGAAGGTCATCACTGGCTGCTGTGCAGCAGCCTTACTCAAAGGATAGTCTGCATATGATAAGCAGAGTGACTTAGTGTCTTGTCCCACTCAGTGGGTTGCGAGATGGGTGAATCTTGGATTCCCCAAGGGTTTGTGTACTGACAAAGGCCGATCTCTGCTTGGCAGAGCCGTGGGGCCGGTAGCGTCACAACAATGACTCAGAAGAACAGTCTGACTGGCAACTTTATTAACTGGCGAATTCAACAAGCAGACAAGCGTAATGAACTGGCAAGCTCAATGAACAGAGGCAATTTGGCAATGGAGTTATTTTCCTGGCAACCCGTTACAATTTATGGTGGAAGAGTGGAGGAAGAGAGAAACAAGAAAAGAAAAGGAGAAGAGAGGAAGATAGAGAAAGGAAAAGTATCACCACTCGTGGATGCCACGATGACAATGACAGACATGGCAATCCTCCGGTGATGGGCGCACGCGTGGTTCCCTGGGGACATGTCTTTCATACACTAACCCCTGCCTCTGGTTACACCCCTTGAGGCCTTAGATGGTTCTTGTTCTAGAAAGTTCTCAATCTTCTGCACAGGCGCTGGGGGAGGGGTGTGGTTGCGAGGGTTCTCTCGGGTGGGCGCAAGCCCCTTCCTTAGATAAACTCTGTGACCTCTGGCCATATGTGGTAAGGTCCGTCGGAACCCGGAACCGTGCATCCTCCGACGCGCTCTCCACGTCCCGCTCTCCGCTTTCCCCTGTCCTGCGCTCGCCGACCGGCCGTCGCCATGCAAGTGACGCCTCGCCTCGCCACAATGTTTGGGACATTAACTCTTTCGCTCGCTCACACTTAGATAGCTCCATAAAGCACACAGGCTTTGAGTTGAGGACTCTTTTAGTCCAATATGCTACAAATATTAGGCCCAGTTCTAAAACATATTGTTTAATAGAAGAGATGTGCAGGAACAAATTTATTAAAAAAGAACAAATTTGCCTTTTTTTTCGGATCTCATTTATCCATGATTTCTCTCATTTTAGGATTCGTGTGTGGTGTAATTTAGGGCACAATTGTACCAACAAATTCAACTTTTTCAATATTTTGTGATATAAACCTAATGGATTTTTTAAACTCCGGAAGAAAAGACAATGAGCTTAACCACGAGGGATATTAAGGCATTGTGAGTAGTTTGGTAAGAACATTATAAAATAACTTTTTTCCATCAGAGTTTCTGTAATGGCTTTGCGAGGCATCTCTCTACTTGCAGAATTATAGGCAGGAACAATACATTTAGTAGGAACCACATCTTGATTTAGAGGATGTTAATTCCTATACTGAGAACACTGGATTGTGAAGTCATCTGTGCATATTAGTGTAGAGAATGTCAGAGCACCAAGTAGTTCTTGGAACAAAGGAAAACAAAGAACAGAACTGCGTTTCCTGCCTATTTCCCACTTTCTCCTTCCCATCTCCCCACGGAAAGATAAGAGTTAGTGCCCAAAATCCTCTGTATACAGCTGCAGCAGGGAAGAAATCTTATTTTTTTTATTTTTTTGACTGCTTGCTCTTTCACAGCAGTGTTTCCTTATTATCTATGAGGCCAGGAGAAAACCAATATAAATCTGAGTGATATTAAATTCACAGTGTGCCATTTCTCTCCCTAGATCTCTACGTAGCTTTGACTAACTTGACAAAGGTTAAACAATAAGTACTGTCAAATTTATTTTAAATAATTATACACCAGAAGAGTTACATCGGGAAGAGAATGCCTATAATTTGTGCTGTGCCAGTAGCTTTCAATTAAATCTCAATTTGATCTCTTGGAGCATCCTGGACCAAATTTGCAGCTAATTCTACCTTGAGCTTAAGAATTTAATCAAGCATTTAGGGGTGAAGAAAAGCATTTCTTAGGTGCTGTAATAACCTTGTAATCCTCCACAACACTCAGATATTTCAACAATAAACATGAACAAACTTATAAGCACTTTTGGGTTGGGGTCTCCGAGGACAAATCCCATGTCATGCGCATGTTCTTTCTATACATTCATTACATGGGTGGGGGGCAATATCTGTGTATGTGTTTGTGTGTGTGTACACATGTAAAGACACCAACAGGATTTGTAGTGCTGCTTGAATTCCCACCGTAGTTCCTAGATCTGGCTGGGTTAGGAGGTAAGATAATTTCCACATCCACATCTGTCTTATTTAAATGTGTGACTTGGGTGTCTGGATGTCTAAATCAAAAGCAGTATGGAAGGTGCCAAGCTGGAAGGAAACCGTAAATCATGTTTCAAATTGAAAGCATGTTTCTTGCTTGAGGAGCCCATGAGCTTGGACATAAAACCTTCCACACCATAGTTTTTGGAGGCTCTGCTGGGGTCAGTCTAGATGACCTGATACATAAAGCATAGGAAGATAGCTCTTCCGTGATCTTTTAGACACCTCTCCATGCACTTTAACAATACATCTTGAGTGGTTTCACAATGGTTCACCAAATTTCCTTTTAAGATAAGGAAGAAATTTCTCTCACAATGAAAGTCATTTAGGAAATACATTGCTGTTGGTGGAAAGCATTTAGTGAAGATCAAGTAAGGTACAAAAAGAAACTTCCACAAGATATAAAAACTTTGTCAGAAAATACTTAAGAGGAAATGGTAGAAAAGCATTTCAAGCTGCCAGTAGATAATTCTGACTTTTTAGTGCCTCACGGGATTGAAATACAACTTTTTCATCTTAACTGAGGGTCAATAGAAATCTGAGGCACTCAGGATTGCGGCAATAATTAGTTAAAAGTTATGAAACTATGATACACTGTCTTGCATAGAATCTACTTGCCCTGTGCAAAAAGAAATAACATTACTGTATACCTTCTATTTACTTGATCCTGACTAGCAAGACGCAGTAAGACAATCTGAAGTGACAGTATGAATGATAACATTTGTACTTCTGTGGCACAGATTTGCACTGCTTACTCATATCTGTGACGTGTACTTCACATCAACACAGAGCACCACACAACTTTTTGTATTGCTGACAATCTGAGTGTGTAATGAATGCATGAGTACTTCTGTGAAGTGCATTGAAATACCAAAATGAAATGAAGGTCATTTTCTTAAACAATTTGCTGACAGCTTGAAGCTTGGTGCTAACAAGAGTTTTGTGACTTGAATGAGTTTTAATCAAACCTTAATGGATACTTTCTATGTGCCCTGCAGTTATTAGTCACATTTGCTTTGATTCCAGTGATTCAGGGTCATACTGTAAATGCACTATATTATTTCTGAAACACAGAGAACTAAATAGGAAGTTCCTATATGCTGTCTACCAGGTCCTGGTTTACCATCCACTTATGCACAACTTTAAATCCATTTCTTCTTAGAAACACATGTATGCACATAATTTTAAGCCTACAATCTTTCCAACTAATGCGATACTTCTCACAAGGATTATAGCAATGGCCAAGCTTTAAATTAAATTAAATTAAATACTGAACACACTTATCTTTTTGCTCTTGGGTGTCATTAAGACAGAGCTGGGAAGGATATTTTCCCCTTTGGCAGTATATTTGTTCCCTAACTCAACTCTTAAGGCAGCGAGGTTGTTCATTCAGCAATTATAACCCTCCTTTGTTATGTTTTCTTTTGGCTACTCTGTCCACCTTGCATAATCCCCTCTTTGCACACAATTCACTGCAAGAAACAGCATGTCTTCATCTGTTTCAGTTTAAGTTTTTATTCTGCGCCAGCTCTTGTTACACTGAGCGTCAGATATGTAGGGTTATTAAGTAGACGTTAGGCATGATCTTTGGTCAGCAACAGGAAACTGCCCAAAGTAGCAGAAACCTGTAGGGACTGGACAGACCTCCAAAGTGTGTGTGTGGGAGAAGAGGTTTTCCAGCCAACTTTGAATAGGCTCTCCTGGAAGGAAAGATGAGTAGGAAGTATGGATGAAACCCTGTGGACGAGTTAGTGACTGTGAGATTCAGAAGTGTACATTTCCGACACGGATTCATCTTCCCCAACATCTGGTCTAACGGTCTCAACTCTGAGTAATCAAGGGAGACAGGCAATGAAAGGGCTCAGTTCATGTCATTGCGATTTAAGAGATCTAAGAGAGGTCAGCTAAGAAAAGCTATAAAAGTGCTTATTTTTCTAAAGTTAGATCTAAAGTGAGACCAGGATTCCATTCCTCATGTCTCCGTGTACAAGCAAAGGGACTCTCTAAACAATATCTGTAATAAATACAAGTCATATTACTATCATTAGATCCAGAGGGTCTGCTTTTCACATAACATCTTTTCTCTCCTCAAAAAAGGCAGTCTTGAACATCCTGAAGCTCTTTTCAAATTCAAGTGTGATAGGGTACTTTTTTTAAATTAGAACTAATTGGTCCAGCAATATCTTGCAGTTCAGACATCCCTCCATCTGAAGACACTTCAATGAGCATATCCTACAGGTATTATGTAAAAATCTGTTCTAAGGAGGGATATGCTCAGAGTCTCCTGTTGACATTGCTCCATTTTATTAAAATCTTTGCATTCCCCTGGAAAATAGGCTAGAATGCAGGTGTCTGACTTCTCAGGAGAATGAACCTGACACAAGGATGCTCCGAGGTCATTCTTTCTCAATTCTTCCCGCTTGTGCTGTTCTACTTTGCATTAAATGCTTAAAAATCTTTTGAGACAAAGAGAATTGCTCCTTATTAGGGTAATCAGGACGTATGCTCTAGAAGTGGGACACCTGTTTTTTAGTTTCAATGCTAATGAATATTTAATTTCAACATAGTAGGACACCATCTATGGATGAAATCAAAAAGGGTAAATCTTCCCACAAGTGGCTAAAATACACCATAGTGGACACTCAGCCAAGAGATCCAAGCTGTTTCCTTCATCTGCTTGATGGAAATTTGAACCCCCTGTTTCTTTTAGCTGGGAGACTGCCTTTGCTAGAAGACCATGATGAATCTAGGTTTCCTTTTGTTTTCATTTTTACAAGTAACTAACATCGCATGGAGTTTTTGCAGTGCAGTTATATATTTCAGACTTTTTCTTTGATAAGAAACAACAACGAAACCAAACTACATATAGGTTTTACTAGTCCTTCTCCTCTCCCCTCCCCTTTCTCACTTCAGCTCTCACATCAAAGAATCACTAATTTGAGCAGGCTCTAATCATCATGATTAGATCACAGAAGATAGCTAAAGAGCCACCAGAAATCAGTCCAGAGTCACCACTACCACTAAGGATTAATTCCATTTTCATAACTCTATGTGAATCTTGTGCAGCTGGGTTTGTTTTGGTGTTTGTGTGTGAATGTAGCCTTAATGCAGATCCCATGTATTTGTGATTTCCTCTGTGAGCTACGAGGATGCATTCCTTAGCTTGAAAGTGCACATAGGTTACCGTTCTGCATATGCAAAATGTCAGTTTATGAGTACTAGAGAGACATTTTTACTGTTTACATGTATTTCCTTTACCTGTTTTTCCCCTCATTCCTATCTACAAGCAAAATTATTCAAAAGATAAGAAAAAATGTCAAAAATTCAGTATATTTTTTTTCAGAATTGTTCATTGTTACCTAAAAACACAGCTCCTGAAATACACATTGGACTTAAACAATGATAAAAAACCAAGCAAATAAAAAAAAAAAATTAAAAGAGAAGAAAAGAAAATAATCTTACTGACATTTCCCTGAAAATTGAATGTTCTTTTTATACAAACATCGAAGACTGGTTTCATTACTGAGTGTCAGGGGGTCATACAATAGCAAAAGCTTCTTCATGTCACTCAATCACACTTTGGCATTTTTCCAACAAGAACTTGCTTTCTATAGGGGAAAAAGTTCTGGGGTAGGTGTAATGTTAAATGAATAATGAACATGCGAGACAGTTGTAAAGGTGCTCTAACACCTTTATTAACTGCATGGGCAATAGGATCAGGGTATGCCTGCTGAAGCTTAAGAAAAATACTATCTATTGCCAAATTCTAAAATAATTCACTGCCAATCAAACACTGGTCTACAGAAGCCAGGTTTGCAAAAGCATCATGATCTTTTTGTTTCTATTAGCTAATCACACCTACAATGTGATCTTCACTGTAGGTCTGAACTGGGATTGTTTGTTAGACAAGTTGACAGTCTAGTATTATAGGCTCAAGTCTGAGGTCTGAGAGCAGTGCCATTAAGTCCAAATTCTTGGAAGACTATAATTATCTTTGCCTTGAAAGCCAGCATGGAGGCCTCATGACTAGAGTGGCAGAGGGGGAAACCTTAAAAAATTTAAGCCTAAAGGCTTAAAAGTCAAAAACTAAATGAGAGTACACACACACCCAAAAAAAAAAAAAAAAAAAGAAACCACACCAAACCACCTCCTGCTTTTCTTTATCAGACCAGAGGTTTCCTCTCGCCCCAATTCATAATTCTATTGCTTCAGTTTTATTCACACCTCTACGCTTAACTTGCTATGTGCCTTTAATCAGGTTACTGCTCTTGGAAGTTGTATCTAAAAACCAGTTAATGTTACTTATAATCTTCTGCAGAGAATTTTGAAATGTATGTATGAAAAACATTTCATAAAACATCATCTTACCGGCTCTATTATTTGTTACATTTCCTCCTCACAGCTAACAATCACCTTTGACATAGTGTTACTTATAATGGACTCAAAAGATTTGTAGACAATTTTCCAAGTCATTATGTTCGTTAAGTGTACTCTGTCACAGACTTATATGCAATGGGAGGTGGTTTTTTCATGACATAAGTATATGTCTGACTCGAATACAGCTTAACTATTTTGCAGTTCCATATGTGGGCATTACTTAATCACCCTTTTAATACTTCCAATGCTCTGAGTTTTGGAAGAGTAAATGGATTATTTGGAGGTGAATTAAAATGTGTTCAAAGTAGATGATGGAAGGCAATTTCCAAACAGGATGGGAATGAGCCAATACATGCTTAACAAAGAATTTATTTGCCAAAAAAAGCTCAGCATTAATTTCTTTCATATTTGAATTGACTTTGGCAAAGAATTTCAACCAAAAAAAGGGACATGAATAGTATCCATCTAAATAGTTACTTAAATTTAATCTTTAAAAATGGATTAAGAATCTCCACAAAACAAAGCCAAGTGTTTCATGTTGAATGAGATGTTTCTATCAGTGGAAATAATCAGCTCTTCACACTTCTCTGCTTAGCATCATCTGTAACAGATCTGTGCTCTTCAGTGGAACATGCATTTCAAGCAAGGCAAGAGTAGCACCGGACAGTCTTACCAATGTACTCCTTAGAACCACAAAACATTGAAACAAATGTATCTGATATAAAGCACGTTGTCACAAGAGTGTTTTAAATACTAATGAATTAATAATAAATAGGTGCCTTGCATAAATACTTGACCTTGACAATCAATTCTGGTACGAGTTCATTTGAGTCTTGCTGCCGCAGCTCCACCATTACCTTTCTGTACCATTCAGGTTTGAAAGTACATCCAGTGTTTGTTAGAAGATGGCGATGCCTGAATGGCTCTCACCCTCCTGTGGGAGGTGTTTGCTCACGGGACTGCTTTTAGACAAGTCAGCAAGAGCTGGAATTGTTCAGCGTCTCTGAATAGTCCAGATTCTTTAATTATGTGACTTATGAAATTTGATATCTAATTTGGGGCACTCAGGTTAGAAAATTTCAATGTGAAAATACCGAGTCTAAAAAAGACAGTGAGAGTTTTTTCCCTACAAAAATTTACATCATGCTTTCAAAGGAGAAATTAATCGCTGAGTTTCAAATATGGTCATTATACATTTAAGCACCTGCTCCAAACCTGCCAGGATGTGAGTTTAAAAATTTGGCCATCGGCCTACATGAAACTAGAAAATTGTTTTGTAATTTCACAAACCTGTTATAGACAAGAGCTTTTATACTACCCCTTAAAAGTCATTATGAATGAGAACTGAAACTATCTGTCTGCCTCCCCCTTCTCAAATACACTGCTGTTGTTTTATATATAAGCTTTCTTTTTCCAGTGTCAGCACTGTGAACCGCTTTGAAATATCACTGGCTGTTTTGGCTGCTCCACAAGACTGTACAAAGTAAAACAGGCAGAAAGTAGTTGGGTGGGCAAACATAATGGCTAGCAGACAGATGAGTAATCAAAACAAGAGCTTGTGTGTTATGTTAGCCTAATATCACTACTTTGTCTTTCTATTCTATTGGCATTTAGAGTGAAAAAGGAAATTCTAAGCAGTACTAAACTAAACATAGTTCATGAATACAAAGTGTTTCTGCCAACAAAGCAAAGATTGCAGTTTATACAATGCAAATGAAGAATTGTTACAAAATTCTATTGTTCATGAATCTGAAAAGCTTTAGCATATCTATGGGGATTATCTAACTCTATGTTGTGTTTACTTGGGTTTTCCTTCTCTCCTAACCCTTTTTTTTTTCTGAGACATGCAAGTTAGGATGAGATTTACCTGTTTTAGAATCTGGGTGAAAACAGTACTGTATAGACCTTAGCTGTAACCCATAAACTCAAGCATTGGCCTATGACAAAACAAACAAACAAAAAACCAAACAAAACAGAGACTATTTGGACATCATTTGAATATCAGATGTTCCATTGCCTGCTGCTCATGGATTAGTCTTTGAATCTGGTTTGGTTCCTTAAGGGGTTAAGGTCCATTTGCTACATTCTATCATCTACTTTTTAAACTGAGGATAACTCACATTATTTACTTTAGAGTTTTAGTCTCCTTCCTACAAAATCTGCAGTAATTTTTAAGTTGAATTTGAATTCAGTTAACTTATATTTTTGAAAATGTAAAGTATGGACATTTCCACAGAATTTCAGAGGATTATCAAGGCTTGGAAGAGGTTACAAAGAGTGTTACCAGTATTTTTAGTCTTAATCTAAATTAAGTTGCAAATGAAATTCAGAAGATGTAAAAATAACTACACCTTAGGAGTTAGGGTTTTTTTTTTAATCTTTCTATTTTTCTGGAAGTTTTCAGTTATTTAAGGATATGACCTTTTGTGCTTACAGCAACTAAAAACCAAAACCTTTCAGTGAAAGTGAAAAAAATAATTTATTTTTTGTTAATGATGGATTTTTTTAAAGGAAAAAAAGACCATTTCTGTAAATATATTTATTTGCTGAAAATAAAATTTGTAATCAGGGAAGTAAAATATGTGACCCACCCTAATAAAATTGTATATATATCTGAATGTTCTTCATTAACATCTAGATATAGGACCATACCATCCTCCACACAACTACATAGAATGCAGGAATTCACAAAATTAGAGTGTATAGTATGCACTGGAGCTGGGAAGTCCATTAAGGATGAGTGACTCCTGTGTTTTCATACTTGTTGGGAGCGTTAAGCAAAAATTTTTTTGGTCAAATAAAATAAAAAGTTATGTTAGAAAGTGCTAGTTCATCAAAACTAAAATTTCCTTCATGGGAACATGCCAATTTCAATTAGGAAAAAACCTTGGGTACAGAATGGATTTATTTTGGTCCAAAAATAACATGCCATCCCACTGTAGCTTCAGGGTTAGGTGACCCATGAATGGCATTAATCTCATGTAACATCAGCTGTCTATTATGTAGGTGTTTGGGTTTGAGACAATCAAACCTTACTGTTAATACAGGTAGACAAATAGGCACTTTAGGAGTCTGATTCAACTGGTCTACTTTAGAAGTCTACTTTAGGATAAGACAATAATGTCCAGAAAGTCTTACTTTTGTCTATTGACTATAAGTATTGTTTAGGCAGCTAATGCAAATGTAGACATCTAATGTTAAAACTGGTAACTCCCACCTTATGTTTCTCCCACATTCAAAAAGGAATCAAGAAGTTGAATCAGATGCTTCTGCTACATAGATACAGACTATAATTGAGGCATAGGAAGCTTTTCTTATGTACTGCCTTATCCATGAAGGTAGTTAAAGTTATTGGAAACCAGGATTTGATACTTGTCTGTGTGTAGGAAAGAGAAAATAATTTCCCCTCCTTGCTCCTTGAGAACTTTTTTGCATGTGTAAAATTTAGAAAAGAATGTTTTTTGGTTTTTTTTTTTCAGATAAAGCCTACAAGAAGTTTAAACCAGAAATCTAAACAAATAAAACCAACCTATTAAAAGTAAGTGTAGCTCAGAGAAACTCACACCTTTATGTGACAGCAAAGCCATATGTGGAAGAAGATTGCACTTCTGTTTTAACTGATCTTCTTTAAACTATTGTTCCATCCTGCGTTGGGTAACACATAAGTCAGCACAAAAATACTGTTACTGCACAGTCTCTTGACACCTTGCTAGGCTTTTATGTTTGCTGATCAGCTTTTTTCTTGCACAATTCTCCTCTATGCTCATGTCCACCTAATTGCTATATCACTGACCAAGATTTTCTGTTCTCAGCTTCCCTTATTATTTATATGCCTAAAATCACATAGAAGGATTGCTCCACTAAAATTAGATGTTGTTTTCCATGTAATCCAAGATGTTCAGTCATTTGAAAAGTTGACTGTCCTTGAAAGAGGCTTACCTATTGTCCTGGTTTTGGCTGGGATAGCGTTAATTTTCTTCCTAGTAGCTGGTATAGTGCTGTGTTTTGGATTTAGTAGAGAATAATGTGATAACACACCGATGTTTTAGTTGTTGCTAAGTAATCCTTACACTAGTCAAGGACTTTTCAGCTTCCCATGCTCTGCCAGGTGCACAAGAAGCTGGGAGGGGACACAGCCAGGACATCTGATCCAAACTGGCCAAAGGGCTGTTCCATACCATATGGCGTCATGCTCAGTGTATAAACTGGGAGGAGTTCGCCAGGGAGCAGTGATCACTGCTCGGGGCTGGCCTGGGCATTGGTCAGTGGGTGGTGAGATATTGCATTGTGCATGACTTGTTTTGTACATTCTTTTATCTTTATTATTATTATTATTATTATTACTATTACTATTGTTATTATTTTCTCTTCCTCTGCTGTACTATTAAACTGTCTTTATCTCAACCCACAGGTCTGGCTTTTTTTTTAATTCTCTCCCTCATCCCACTGGGGTGGGTGGGAGGGTGAGCGAGCAGCTGTGTGGTGCTTAGTTGCCGACTGGGTTTAAACCACGATGCCTGTATCTTCATTGTGAGCAGGTAGCCTGTGAATGCTTTATTTGAGAGCTGTTGGTATCCATGGCAAAAGTATTCTAAAGTGCAGTTTGGATCAACCATCGCAGAGCACTGGAACGTGACAAATACATGAGGCTATTTGATAATATAGATAATAGTTGGGGAGGGGGAATGAAAGAAAAAAGAAAAAAAACCCAAACAAATTTCAGAAAGTCATACAGGTGCTGGGATACCATGAATTTCACCTTCTCCCTGTTGAGAAGTTAAATAAAAACTCAATTTGAAAAATGTACAGCACTCCCCCCTCCAAAAAAAAAGGAGGCTGTATCAGAAAAAAAGGGATTCACTGCATTTGTCAGATTTACAATATTTCAGTCAAATCTGAACTGCAGTTCCAGAGAAGAACAGGCTCTGCATGTATTGCTGAACCTAAATGTGGCAAAGTCATTGAAAGTTTTCAGCATCCATCAGATTTTGAGTATCAAGTCTTTAGTCACTTAAGGAGAGTTTATTTTGCGAAGGGTGGCTCATTAGTGTTTTTTAAAGCTTCTTAATTTAAACATACTGTGTTAACAAAATTTTTAAGAAATTTTAGGCTCACGTAATTTTTCATTTATGAAAATGATATCTAGCTGTTATTCAGCACTTTCTAGGTAAATGTTTCCAAGTTCTTTATAAAGATAAGAGTCATTGTTCCCCTTTTACAAGATAAAAAAAGTGAAACAGACAGATCTGGACTATTACTTTTTTAACGTCTCTGGGTACTTATAATCTCGATTTTTTGTGTACTGTGTTTGTTTTATTTTGTAACCATGTAAGGTGTTGCCTTATCAAGATACCCAAAACACCAGTCAATGAGAAGTCAAGCTGCAGGGATGTATGTGGGCTTTTGGGATCAGTTTTGCTTCCTTCAAAAATCAGTGGGCTTCAGGAATATCCTTTCTGTTATATCTACCTCGTACTATGCAAATATACCCAATCTAGCCTTGTTACCAAGATAGGATATATAAACCCAGCTAGAAAGCCATGCTAATAAGGAGTTGAAAGCCACCGTGCTGCTAGAAAGCTATGACATAGTGGCCGTTACTGAAACTTGGTGGGACGAATCCCATGACTGGGGTGTGGCTATCGATGGCTACAGGCTGTTCAGAAGGGACAGGCGAGGAATGAGGGGCGCAGGCATTGTCCTCTACATGAAGAAATGGATCGAGTGTGAAGAGCTGTCTCTGAAGAATAGCCACGAGCAGGTTGAAACCTTATGGGTAAGAATCAGAGACCGAGGCAACAAAGGGAACCTTGTGGTTGGTGTCTACTACAGGCTGCCCGATCAAGGGGAGCCTACTGACAAAGCCTTCTTACTCCAGCTACAGGAGGCATTGCGCTCGCAGGCTCTCGTCCTGATGGAGGACTTCAACCACCCTGACATCTGCTGGAAAAGTAGCATGGTGAGCTATAGGCAATCCAGGAGACTCCTGGAATGCATTGAGGTTAACTTCTTGAGCCAGGTAATAGACAGCCCTACCAGAGGGGATGTGATACTGGACCTGTTGGTCACCAACACAAGTGAGCTAATGGGTGGCATCAAGATTGGAGGCAGCCTGGGCTGCAGTGATCATGCACTGGTGGTGTTTGCAGTCCTGAGGGATATGAGTCAGGTGAAGAGTAAAGTCAGGACCCTGAATTTTAGGAAAGCAAACTTCCAGCTCTTCAAGCAGTTAGTCAATAGGAACCCCTGGGAAACTGCCCTCAGGGACAAGGGAGCAGAACAGAGCTGGCAGATCTTTAAGGACCCTTTCCATAGAGTGCAAGAGCTCTCAATCCCCAGGTGTAAGGAATCAGGAAAGGAAGACAAGAGACCAGCATGGCTGAGTCAAGACCTGCTGGTCAAACTAGAGGGCAAGAAGGAAATGCACAGGCAGTGGAAGCAGGGACAGGTCTCCTGGGAAGAGCATAGAGACACTGCCCAATTGTGTAGGGATGGGGTCAGGAAGGCCAAGGCACGGCTGGAGCTGAACTTGGCAAGGGATGCAAAGAATCATAAGAAGGGCTTCTGCAGGCATGTCAGCCAGAAAAGGAAGGTCAAAGAAAGCGTAGCCCCACGGATGAGCAAGACTGGCAAACTGGTAACAATGGACGAAGAGAAGGCTGAGGTACTCAACAACATTTTTGCTTCAGTCTTCACTGGCAGCCTCTCTTTCCACACCTTTCGAGTGGATGGACTGCAAGACAGGGACTGGGGGAGCAAAGTCCCTCCCACTGTAAGAGAAGATCAGGTTCGTGACCACCTGAGGAACCTGAACACACATAAGTCTATGGGACCTGACGAGATGCATCCCAGAGTCCTGAGGGAATTGGCTGATGTAGTTGCCAAGCCACTCTCCATGATATTTGAAAAGTTATGGTAGTGAGGTGAAGTCCCTGGTGACTGGAAAAAGGGAAACATTGCAGCTATTTTTAAAAAGGGTAGAAAGGAGGACCCTGGGAACTACCGACCTGTCCGCCTCACCTCTGTGCCTGGGAAGATCATGGAATGGATCCTCCTAGAAGCTATGCTAAGGCACATGGAGGACAGGGAGGTGACTCGAGACAGCCAGCATGGCTTCACCAAGGGCAAGTCCTGCTTGACCAACCTAGTGGCCTTCTATGATGGCGTGACTACATCAGTGGACAAGGGAAGAGATACAGATGTTTTCTGTCTGGACTTCTGTAAGGCCTTTGACATGGTCCCCCACAACATCCTTCTCTCTAAATTGGAGAGATATGGATTTGATGGGTGGACTGTTCGGTGGATGAGGAATTGGTTGGATGGTCACAACCAGAGGGTAGCAGTCAACAGCTCAATGTCCAGATGGGGATCAGTGATGAGTGGTGTCCCTCAGGGGTCCATATTGGGACCACTACTGTTTAATATCTTCATCAATGACATAGACAGTGGGATCGAGTGCACCCTCAGCAAGTTTGCAGATGACACCAAGCAGAGTGGTGTGGTTGACATGCCTGAGGGACGGGATGCCATCCAGAGGGACGTGGACAAGCTCGAGAAGTGGTCCCACATGAACCTCATGAGGTACAACAAGGCCAAGTGTAGGATCCTGCACCTGGGTCAGGGTAACCTCCAGTATCAATACAGGCTGGGGGATAATGGGATTGAGAGTAGCACTGTGGAGAAGGACTTGGGGGCATACTGGTGGATGAAAAGCTGGACATGAGCCAGCAATGTGCACTTGCAGCCCAGAAAGACAACCGTATGCTGGGCTGCATCACAAGAAGCGTGGCCAGCGGGTTGAGGGAGGTGATTCTGCCCCTCTGCTCTGCTCTGGCGAGACCCCACCTGCAGTGCTGCCTCCAGCTCTGGAGCCCTCAGCACAGGAAAGACATGGAGCTGTTGGAGCAGGTTCAGAGGAAGACCACAAAAATGATCAGGGGGTGGAACACCTCTGCTGTGAGGACAGGCTGAGAGAGTTGGGGTTGTTCAGCCTGCAGAAGAGAAGGCTCTGGGGAGACCTTCTTGCAGCCTTTCAGTACTTAAAAGGGGCTTATAAGAAAGATGGAGACAGGCTTTTTAGTAGGCCCTGTTGTGATAGGACAAGGGGTAATGGTTTTAAACTGAAAGAGGGTAATTTAGACTAGATATAAGGAGACTTTTTTTACCATGAGGGTGGTGAAACACTGGAACAGGTTGCCCAGAGAGGTGGTAGATGCCCCATCCCTGGAACCATTCAAGGTCAGGTTGGCTGGGGCTCTGAGCAACCTGATCTAGTTGAAGATGTTCCTGCTCATTGCAGGGGGGTTGGACTAAATGACCTTTAAAGGTCCCTTCCAACCCAAACTGTTCTATGATTCTATGCTTCCAGGATGCAGTCAGATTTGAGTTTCTTTATAAAACTTTAAATTGTGCTTTATATCAGCACATCTTGCCCCATACAAATAATATTTGATCCACTAGCAAGAAAAACAATAAATGCCAATAATAAGTTATTTTATATTGTGTAAACCGGGCAAATGAGTTGTGCCAAAAGAGATTATGGCCTAGTAGACAGAGTACTGGATTGTAATTGCGTTGGTCTTGGTTTTATTTTTGGCTCTAATAAAGGCCTGCAAGGACACCCTTCAGACATCACTTAATCTTTTATGTGCCTGTTTTTGGTAGCTGTACAGTAGGAATAATGACAGGATCCTGTTTTGAAGGCACTGTGAGATCTACTGAGCTCTATGTAGGAGTTAGGAGGTATTATTACTAATAATATTAATGTTAATAAAATTATAAGAAAATAAACAAACTCTTTTGTACAAAATATAGATAAGCTACCTAGTATTTTTTTAAAAGTGAACCAAGCTCATTGCGATAAATTTACAATTTTTTTCTTTGTCTTCCTTTACCTGTGCATTCATCTCTGTACTATGAGTATTTAGCCTGGTCCGAAGGACTGAATGCCTTCAGGCAGTTTGAGCACATCAGGTGTGAGCTGGAGCTCCTTCTCCAGTTGAGTTTCATCAATAAGGACTCCAGGTCTTACAGTCCAATGCCACTCCACAGTGAGAGCTGGAGTCTGCATGGATGATCAGATTTACTTCAAAACCTTACTCCTGATTTGTATTACACTAAGCATTAAGACACTAACTTGTGGTGGCAATCTGATGCCTATTTCCATCCTATACACCTGTAAATCTGACCTCAGCAACCAGGTCACAAAACTCTTTTCTAGAACCACTATCCTGTAGGAAGTTCAACTAGCTGAAAAATATGGTGCAGGAATGAATGATCCACACACTGAGCTTGAATTATATCAAAGAAAGGGCAGAGCAGATAAACATCACTACTTCCAGTCCTGAATGTATTGTGTGTATAAGCAGCCTCCAGGATCCAAGCTTGACAGTCCACCAGTTTTCAAAGTCGCTATTGCAAGGACACCAGCCAAGGATAAGGAGCTATGGCCAGAAACTGTATGTGATGGCCAGATGCTGGAACAGACATTGGCAGCTGCCATAATTGGAGGAGCCTACACACACAAAAAAAAATGTGATGTGAGGCCACCTTTGGTCTCTTCATCTATACTCTGAATGACCTTTGGTTGTCTCTCAGGATTGGGGACTATGAACAAGTTTGAGGAAAACCATTTCAAAGGAAACAGCCAGTATCAACCGGCTAATGCAACACAACTGATATTTATAGGATTTTCTAGGGGGTTGTAGCAGAAAAGTCTCTGAAGGCCTTAAAAGAATATATGGCTATTTACAAAAGCAAAGAAAGCTGGAGAAAAGCCCATGAAAATTACCTACAGCCATTTACTCAAATAACAATAAAAAAAAGAAGTATCATTATTCTAAAGAATATTTTTCCAAGGGGTCTGAAAAAATTCTATTCTAATGTTTCCTTTTGTGCTATTCAGACCAGAGCTTTATTATTGTGACAGATGACAGAAGTTATGGGATCTAAACCCATTTAAACAAGGATGCCAAGTACAACTGCAGAAGCAGCTTTTAATCCAGCATACCATTTTTCTGAATTTTGGTACATTCAGTGCTCATTGTACAAAACATCCAAGACTGCCATCTAATGCTGTTCAGTTAAATCCTTAGTTCAGTCTTATATTTTTGGCATAATGTAATGCCAGTAGGAACACTGTGGCAACATAAAAAATTCTTAGAAGACAATTTTCTTTAATCAAATAACAACATTTTGTTTTGCTACTGCTGTTTAATTCCCTGCCGGTTTGGATATTAAGCAATAAGTAAAAACATTTTTTAAATGATATAGCTGTGATGAAAAATCAATTAACAGAAAATTCTACAAAGTTTCATTATGTAATATGATAAACATTGACCTATAAACGTTTATTTATGCATTGTCTGTTCGCTTAAATTTATCACTAGGCTGAACATTCATGCCACTTGCAAATTCTTATCTGAACTTGTTTCTAAAAGCCTTGCAAATAAAAGCTCCTGTAAATACTAGAGTTTGATCCAAAGCCATTGAACTAGATAAGATCAACAAGCTGATTGGCTTCAAATAGCTGTGGATCATGTACTTGAATAATACATCAGTTACCTTGATTTTTACCATGTTGGTACTTAGTCATTCATTATTAAAAATAACATTTATTTAATCTTGCTGAGAATGTCTGAAGATTATTGTACAATACCAGGGAAGAAATACTTTTATAAGAGTAAATTATACCTCTCTTCCCTAAAGGAGTACTTCAAGATTTATCAAAATGGTACGTGACAGAGTATAAGGAAATAAAATTTATTTCTTTTTTGAGCTTATGCTCCAGATTGTTACTTGTATATTATACTGTATTAATTCCATGTATCAGGAATTGCAGTGATTACCTGTGAGGGCAAGGAGGAATTACTGTCACTGCTAACTACTGCATTTTTGCCTTCCTTTAAACCTTCCTCGTACGCTGACCTTCACAAGCAAAAGGTGTAGGCAAGCTATTCTGAAACTACTGACAGAATTAAACATTCAGGGATCTCATGACCTGCTCACTCACTTGAAGGTAGAACAATTCAATGTTAAGACCTATCCCTCTGCATTACCAGTATGAAACACTACTGTCTAACAGAGTGCAGATTTTGATGTATGATAACATGAACTATCTGAATAGCTATAAAGTCCTTAAACTTCACCAGCAGTGCTGGACCTCTTTGGCTTGGCTTTCTGGAAGTGCTTCATCCCATATGTTATCACAATATGGAAGAATGATTCACTTCACAATGTTAACATTAAAATGATCATCACCTGGCATTTCCACCATGAGGATGAGCAAATGACTTAACATTTCTCATGGATCTAGGATTTTAATGGAATCATCTCTACACCAGTCAAATTTTGTGTACATTAGTAAGGGTTCAGTGCCATGGCTATAACAAAAGAAACCTATATATAAACTGAGATTCTGGAAAATACAATATAGATTCCACATACAGTAAAGTATCCACAATATGTCAGAACCTACTGGTTTAAGGACTGAAGTTTTCAAAATGATGTGTAAAGCACATGATGAATAATTTGAGGATGTATCTGTGAACAAATAAATTTCTTCGACACTTGGTAATATTCTGATATGGTTTTCATGCACGACTCTAAAATTTGCCATTGAAATCTAGCATTCAAGCTGTGCTGGTTGACCGGATGTACTCAGAATAAGTCCTACTGATGAGCTTCTATTTTAGGTTTCCCTACTTTTTTCCTGCTAAATTCAAATTTTGATGGACTTAATATAAATAAATGGAAACATATAAGGTCAGCTGAGTTCCAAACTGAACATCTAACTTACGGGTCTGCAGCATAATGCCTCTGGGTCAGACGGATATCTTCACTCCCATTATAGGGTTCAAGATCTGAGCTTCAGTTCAGCTGTCCCCACATGGGTGTCTTACAACAGCAGAGATACCAAGGGTAGCTGAGACACCCACGCTGATCTGGAAGATATGACAACAGTCTTAAAGGAGCCCCGTGTCCTTCTGCAGCAGAAATGGGAAGTCAGGCAGGATATCTGGGGCATCTTGAATGGTGCTAGGGACATTTGTGTAGTCATTAGAGCAGAGTCTATGGAATCTGTGGCATCATTATTACACAGATGGTTTAAAATGAGTAGTACATATCTGTACTGAATATGCCTGAAAATATACGGATAGCTGCACTAGAAACTCATAAAATTAGGCAGACGTAAATTCTTTTCATGGCTTTCATGCAGATTCAAGTGAACAAATATAAAATTTGCCTCACTTTTTATGAACTATGTCTACTGAATGAAAGTTTAAGAAAATTTTCTGGGAAATAAACAATAAACAGGTTTGAAATAGGCCAAGGATCAAGACTATGCACAATTTAATGTATATTTACTGAAATACATAACAATAATAATCAAGTCTAAAAGTAAATCAAATGTTGCATACTACTGTCATTCAAATTAGCAGTAACTTAGGGAAAAGACTTTTTCTGTAGTTCAGGATTCTGATTTAGAGATCCTTTGAGACTATATGTTTCACAGATCCAGTGACAAATACACCCAAAACTATGGTGCTTAACATCCCTTCTGTTAAGTGGAAGAGGCATTTGGACAATGCCCTTAACAATAATGTTTCAACTTTTGGTCAGCCCTGAAGTGGTCAGGCAGTTGGACTAGACGATTGTTGTACGTCCCTTCCAACTGCACTATTCTAGTCTAGTCTAGTCTAGTCTACTCTAGTCTTATTTGTGGGGAATAACAGCATCAGTTTTAACAGCTTTAAGGAGATCTATACCATTATTCCTTGATCTTGCCCTAACCAATGAGTGGACAAATAATTACTTTCATCATTGGGAGGAAAAATCCTCATGGACAGTATTCAGCTTCCTCCTCTGTTCCTTTTCCTTTCTACTGGAAGGATTTTACTTTTTGGATTTTTGAGATCATGTCAGTAACTTTCTGCTTGCTCATTCTTTCAAACATAGCCACAAGGCATATTGAGAATCAAAACTGCTTCAGTACTTGACAGTACAGGCTTTGTAAATCCTTCCTTATCCCTGTATTGTAGGAAGAAAGTCAGGATTTGCAAGTGAAAGTGTTGGAGTTTTTCATTCGGGATTCGTTGACTTAATTGGTGAAACTGTTTTGAGATTTGTAAGCATGCTGTGGGACTAGACATACTTTGTGAGATTTGCAAAATGCATAGACCTTCCAACTTCAATAACATACTCCTGAAATCAGCTGAATATCATACTAGTAGTTTAAAACAAAAGTGGTTAGTTTTTAACAATGCCTGTTCAGTTTTTCATAGATCACAGACTCAGAGACATCTCAGTTACTGCGATTTAGTGCCTTGTAAGACAGGTGCTGCTGTGAGTTGTTATTTTTGTCCTGACAAGATGCCTGATGGCAAAGGAACTGATGGCCAGGTATCAGGTATTGGACTGCTGGAGAACAGGTAGGAAGAGAGGTCCTGGCATTGTTGGGAGATGTAGGGTCAGACCCTGTGCAATGACCGTTACAAGTGTTTGTTCTCAAGGCCACATTGTAGAGAGATGAATAAATTGAAATGGCATGTTTTCTGCCACCTCTGCAGAGAAATCTGAAAAGGTCTCCGATGACTGTTAGGTGCTCTTCTTACTTCAGCCCTTCTAATGTGTCCTGGTTTCAGCCGGGATAGAGTTAATTTTCTTCCTAGTAGCTGGTATAGTGCTGTGTTTTGAATTTTGTATGAGAATAATGTTGATAACACACTGATGTTTTAGTTGTTGCTAAGTAGTGCTTACACTAAGTCAAGGACTTTTCAGCTTCTCATGCTCTACTGACTGAGAAGGCTGGAGATACACAAGAAGTTGGAAGGGGACACAGCTGGGACAGCTGACCCCAAATGACCAAAGGGACATTCCACACCATATGGCATCATGCTCAGCATATAAAGCTGGAGGAAGAAGAACGAAGGGGGGACATTCAGAGTGATGGTGTTTGTCTTCCCAAGTAACCATTACGCGTGATGGAGCCCTGCTTTCCTGGAGATGGCTGAACACCTGCCTGCCAATGGGAAGTAGTGAATGAATTCCTTGTTTTGCTTTGCTTGCGCGCTTTGCTTTGCTTTACTTATTAAACTGTCTTTACCTCTACCCACGAGTTTTCTCACTTTTAGTCCTATGATTCTCTCCCCCATCCTACCAGGGAGGAGTGAGTGAGCGGCTGTGTGGGACTTAGTTGCCGACTGAGGTGAAACCACAACATAAGGGAAGCAACCTCACATTAAACAAGTGCCTGGAGGAAAGGGACCCACACTGGACCAGTGCTGCCATTTGTTATACCCTTGTTTAGTGTATTTCTACAGGACTTGATCCAAATCTTGTTGGAATCAATGATAGCCTTTGGATTCACCATTTCAAGAAACTGGAGACAAAACCACCCATATTACGGGTGGCCAAATACAGCTTTTGTATATATTTAGAATAGAATAGAATAGAGTAGAGTAGAATAGAGTAGAGTAGAATAGAATAGAATAGAATAGAATAGAATAGAATAGAATAGAATAGAATAGAATAGACTATTTCAGTTGGAAGGGACCTACAACGATCATCTAGTCCAACTGCCTGACCATTTCAGGGCTGACCAAGTTAAAGCATGTTATTAAGGGCATTGTCCAAACACCTCTTAAACACTGACAGGCTTAGGGCATCAACCACCTCTCTAGGAAGCCTGTTCCAGTGTTTGAGCACCCTGTCAGTAAAGAAATTTTTCCTGATGTCCAGTCTAAACCTTCCCTGGTGCAGCTTTGAACCATTCCCACGCGTCCTATCACTTGTTACCAGGGAGAAGAGATCAGCACCTCCCTCTCCACTTCCCCTCCTCAGGAAGCTGTAGAGAGCAATGAGATCGTCCCTCAGCCTCCTTTTAAAAGCCTTAACCAATATCTACGATCTCAACAACAAGGGTTCCTGCTGTTATTTATACAGCATGTCAGGATCATGGTTCTTGTCACTGTAGGTGTTATACAAATACGTAAGAAGATAAACCCCCTATTCTAACAAGCTAATAAGATAGTAGCTGACCATAAATAACAGTAACAGGAATGTAAGAAAGAAGGATGACAGCAGCAAATATAGGAAGATTACACAGGGTAGCTACTGAACAAGTTGACGCCCTACTGAAGGAAATGACTTTTCTATTTACAAGCAAAAAAAATGAAATTAATGGTCCATGGCTGATTCAGAACCAAACCATCATATGTTGGCCAATTCCTCATCGACATCACAGCAAACACACCTCATCTAAAGCTTACAAGGAGCGGGTAAGTGGGTAATGCACTGCTTCCATGTTCAGTGCAAGACAAATTCTTTGCTGAAAATAAATGTGGTAAATCTCAGGTAGCCAGAAGTCAAACATATGTACAATTTTAAAACATAATAGACATTTTTTTAACAATGAAAAAAGACCCATGCTCAAAAGTATTTTGCCTAGTTTCTAGGCTAAGAAATTTTGATTTATTTTTATGGATAAAAAGGAATTGATCAGTGTACTGCAAGTTGTTGGTTGCCTTGTGAAACAACTTTATACATTCTGTGAACTAGAATAAACAATCAAAAAAGCCATTCCCAAATTAATTTCTGAATCTAATCTAAGTACAACTACCCCATGTATCATGGCTGGAGCTGTGCACACCTCAATGGGCAAATTCTACCTGGTAGGGAGAGGATCTGGTAGGACTTAGAGTGTCTTCCCTCAAACCACACCATTTCCTCTGTAGGTCCATTTACACATTTATCGACTAAGCAGTGGTATAAATACTCCAGAATTAAGAGACCTGAAATGCACACTAGACTAGAAGGTACTCACAGGACAACAGGCCAGTGTCACCTTTCCACCATCCATGCATATTTCATCAGTCAAAACAGATATATAAGGCTACTTCCCTAGACTAGAAAAAAAATGAAAAGAAATATATTAGGAGAAAAGTGTTAGAAAAAAAAGCCAGGTGAAATCTGGGAGCTCTGTAAAATGAACTGAAATATCTAAAATGTCATAAATACACATCTAAAAGAGAGGACATTAGTTATATAACCCTTCCAGGCTCAACAAAAGACTGGAAGCAGCACTTCTTAGAAATTAAAAGGCAATATTTAGCACACAGAAAAGGGAAGCAACAGCTATGAACTAGAAGGATAAGTTATAGGTTGTAGGAAATTAAGGCAGCAAAAGAGCAAAATCTCTGACTAGCTGGAATAAGGTAGGTTCTGAATAATAGCTATAATAAAATTCTGATGCTTAGGGGGGTGGCAGAACTTTTAATGACAGATGTGTTTATTCAATATTTCTGTTTTGTATCTTGAAAGAAGCAGGAGGATGTATTTTAATCATATGAACATGGTAAAGTATTTTCCAGTCCATTAGTAGCTGTGGAGGGTGTTAAACATTTCTCAGAGATAAATAATTTTAAATCAGCAGGCCAGGATACTTGCACGGATGGATTCTGTGTGAGTTGATGGAGGACATCTCTAGTTCATGCTCTGAATTTTTAATAGATAGCAGGAACAGATAGGAAGAGAGGGAAAACACCAGCAGGCTGGACAAATCCTAGCACTGTGTTTTGATTCAGAGAGGGCAAGCAGGGTGGTCTAGGATAATATGGACACAATTAGCCTGATATCTGTCACAGACAAAATTCAAGGAAAAGCTGATCCTGGTATAAGTTCCTAAATGACTAAGCTGGGAAGGTGATTAATGCCTGTCAATACATTTTTTTTTTTCCCCAGTAAAATCAATGCAATCAAACATGCTTGACAACTGCAAACATACTAAGAATTCTGAAGAGTGTGGGATTTAGTATTTCACTACCTTCTGGTTAAAAGTTGTCAAGAAAGCGCATTAGGTGGGTTGAGAACTAGCTAACTGTCTTTTCTCAGAAAGAAGTTAAGTGGAGAATTATTGTCATCCCAGGGAGGAAGAAGAGATGAAACAGATTTGCAAGGACGAGCCTTGCCACTCAGTATTTTCATAAGAAAATCAGAAGAAAAAAGGTAGGTGACATCATGACTGAAAGCGTGGGAAATTGTGATGAAGTCAGATCAGTTTGCAAGTGAAATATAGCCCACTAAGGTAAGTTGGATTCATGTGTTTAGACACAGCCAGCACAGTGTTAAACAAAGAGGAACAGGCAGTGAAGACCATACCTATAAAAAGAAAAACTGTGTCCTGGAGATCAACAGCTGAAAGAATTTAGCAAGTCAATGTAATTGGAGGAAATCTTGGACCCAAGTTGTTAATTCAGTCTTTTGACCTGTAAACAAGAGATTGACTTGTGGGATCTGTAAGGATTCTGCACTGAGACCAATAGTACTACAGTGCAGCTGTTCATCTTGTTATTTTGAAAAAAATCAACAACAATGATGTAAGGGCTGGAGAAGCCTTACTCCAAGGGACTTGAAGAACTTGATTTGTTTAGCTTCTCAAGAACAAGAGGCGACGTCTTTACAACGTGCAATATCTTCATGAAGAGAAAGTGTGCTGTGTGCCAAAAGGTTCTTTATTCTCATGAAGATACAACCACTAAGTTTAAAGCTTCAACCAGATGAAAGTGAATAAGAGTTAGACATTTTCTTTTAAGAGTAAGGATGTTTGACTATTGGAAAACAGTGACAAGGGAAATGCTCCGTCTCCTGACCAAGAGCAGATGCCTTGTTGGGACACAGAATTTAAAATGACAAAAGTAACAGCCAAGTTGCAAGGCTTACTGGTAAGGTAACAAGGACATAAAATAAAAGATACTATTTGTTTTAAATTCTACCAATCCCTGATATATTTTATAGTAGTGCACCTCTCAGGAAAGATTTATAATCCAGGCAGCACTAATGCAATTCATAGGCAAGTCTTGGTCTTGGTGGCCACAAAGACAAAACTTCTATTGATTTTAATGGAATAAGCAATTAGCTAAGTCTGGTAAAATGTCAGACTAGCTGCTGATCAGTGAGAACAAATCTGAAGTGATTTCTTGATATTTTCATTCCAGTCAATAAGTTGTGGGTCCTTTGAAGTGCAACTCAGCTGTGGCCTGTGATTGCTACAGCTATCATTAGCTCACAGATCTGCCAAGCACCTAAAACGTCTAGTAGAATTTGCTCTAGTTTTGCAAGACAAAAGATTTTGCGGCAAAAACAGAGTGGCTAATTGATAACATATAAATAACACAGTTTAGTTAAAGAAAGACTGTGATTTTACTTTTTTGCATATCTGATTACTGAAATCTCTACTTTTACACATTTTGAAACAGTGATTATTTTATCATAGCACAGATTTCCATGTCAGACCCAGGAAGAGATTTCTAATCTGTGAGGAAGCAAATCAAACAGGGAAGTATGAAGAACCATGAACTGATAATAAATGAAAGAGAGAATGCAAATTCAGACTGTAAACAGTTAATACAATAATTAGCCAGGCGATTTTTTCAGCGTAGGAGTAACATTTGCACAAACTACTTAGCATATGGTGATAGCAAGTGCAAATATGGTTGTCTAAGAGAATTTTCACTGCGCTATCTCCGATGATCAACTCAATGTAAAAGACAGTCAGTAAGGAATATCTGTCGAACAGATCTTTTAGTACTTGCAAATTTGTGTTCTCTTCCCAATTAGACACAGGCTAGTATATCGACACAGATTTTTAATATCTATATCAAAGTTCAGGCATCTAGTGTAGCTCACGAATGGGTGGCCAATTTGATGTGCAGAATGTTCTTACCACCCTACAAGATTACCCATCAAGATCACATTGATAGAATATATTTGCAAAGAAAAAAACCTCATTGGAAAAGATGTTCTAATGCATCGCACTACAGCTGGCAGATTAAAAATATAATTCAATATATCTTCAAAAACACAACAGCACTGTCAGTAATCAGCAGGAGTAGGGTAAAAAGTGTGGAATAGTAGAACAACTTGCTATTATTTTTTTTGTATAACTTTTTTTTTTTCAGGCATACCTGGCAGCTGAATATTTTTACTCTGTCTGCAATAACCAGTCAAGCAGCTCAGCAAATGCAATGACAACTTGATAAGAAAAATGATGTGTTCAGAGATATAAATAGTTTGAGCACACACTGCTATTTCCATAGATTCAGAAAGGTTAGGAATATGTCTTGCATAACAGAAAAAAATCGTTGACAACTATTGGACACCCTGCAATACTCATCTTAACCACAGTTTTTTAAAAATGAGGAAAAAGAAAAGAAAGGATTTTTTTTTTTTCCATAGGATGTATACTCAAGAAGCCTTGCAAATTGTACATCCTCAAGAGCATGAATCAGAAACACAAATATAAGCTTAAGACTTGATAGATGCAAAAGTGATATAAATTGCTGTTAACACTGAATTTGAATGTGGCTTTGTCACAGTCTCAAACAAGGACCAAATGCATCAAAATCACACAAGGATTCCCCCGTCTCCCTCTTTGCTGTGTTTTAAATGCAATCTCTAGGCCAGGCTTGGGGCAGAATTGGCTGATTATCTGGATCTTTGTTTCACAGGTTCTTGTTTGGATTTGGTCTTAACTTGAATCTATTGGGATGCTGAGAATGTTGCTCAAAGAAAGATGAGGGAGGCCTACATAGACAAAGTTTTATTCATGGGATCTCTAGCTGATGCCATACATTGACTCAAATGATCAAGTTACTCTCAGGATAAACAGACAGAGAGAGCAAGAGAGAGAGAGAATGGAAAAGTGAAAACTCTCCCCAGTGGACAGCCAGGAAAAAAATCAGTCATGTCCCCGAGATGGGCAACCTCTCCTGGATGTCCTCTCCAGTGCAGCACATATTCCTTCATCCATCATGTCCTGCAAAATCTCCTGGTTGATGGTTCCTGCCTATGATGCTACTAGCACTCCCTGGAACAAGCTTTGATCACATGTTGCACACTAAATAATCACTAAACTTTGTGCATACATATTTTTAGATAATGATTGTTGGCTATTGAAATGGTTATTTTGTACTGAAGTCATTCATTAAGTCTTCTTTTCTTCTACTATAAAGTTATACACTAAAAGCAACTAAACAAAGGGCAGGAAAAAGGGGAGAAAGAAAAGAGTCATTCTCTCATCAGTGACAACTGCTTCCAGGAAAAACTTGACTAAATCAATATGTCTCAGGATTTGCAAGTGCAAGGTCATGAGAACAACGCACAAGAACAACAGCGTGAGGTATGCAAGGGTAAAAATGCCACAGCAGCTCCAGGGTGCATAGGTGAAGGTGGCAGAGTGGGGTCACGAGTGAAATGGAAAGCCCTCAGCATGAGAAAGGTTAAGGCACTCTGCAACACGAGGAATACTCCAAGTCTTTCCTCTGCTTTAATGCACAGTCAAGTGGGCAGTCACCTGCAGAGGGTTATCATACGTTGTGCCTGCCTTCTGGTCCTCCAGGCACCCCATCTGTCCTCACGGTGATTCACTCACCCAGCCCTGGGCAGACATGTGGTGGGAGTCCATCCTAGGGAGGCCCCAGTGTTACCTAGAGGAACCACAGACGGGAACTGTAGGCAATCTGAATTTAGGCTAGCTGAAGGGTGATGTAACTGTAGGGACTTGAGTCTTGAGGATGGAGTGGAGACAGGCCGTTTCATTCTCAATACAATCATAGCAGCTGTAACCAAGAAGTCTGTGTTTCTTGACCAAGTTCAAAAAAGAGGCTATTTCATCACCTCAGCTAGCTCAGATTACTCCCCTTGATACCTACGGCAAACAGCTAACAATGTCATTACCCACATAATTAAGAAGAGTTCAAGAAGCTCTGCAGGAGCTGCTCTCTGTCCTTTACTGCCATCTGCAATGTGGGTAACTCCATGGAAGACAGGAGTCCCTCTGTCCTCCCACGTAAGCAAAGTCAAAATACTTGCTTTAGGACTTTACCATTCTCCTTGACTTTATCAACATCAGCTAAAGAACACTTATACCCATATCCCTTCATATCTCCCTATCTGCAGATGGGAAAGAGAAATTATCATGTATCCACTTGTTTTTCTGGCAGCAGATGAATACATTAGGAAATTTTTGTCACAGGGTCAGATCCTAAGAAGGGGTTAGACCTCCAGTCAAGACACAAGGTAGATAATATCCAAAAACAACCAAATAAACAAAGCCTGACCTGGAATTTTCCTAAACTCACTTGGTTAGATCTCATTATCACTGAATTCTTTAAAGTTTGATAGGAATAACAAGTCTATTATTAAAAATTAAAAATATATGTATTTCATCACTGATACATCAGACTTTATGATAAATAATAAACCTCTCAGTGTAGGTTCTTAATCTCATCAAGCATCTGGAAGTTTGTAGTAAGGAACAATATTGGGCTATGGGACATTCTGCTTCAAGAGGGTTCCTAGAAGGATGAAAGAAAGATTAGATGGAAACAACTACAGGAAAGCGTTCAGTTCTTGTCTCATCAAAAGTACTCTTTCTCAAAAAAGTAATACATAATCTAACAATATTGTATTGTATGTTATTAACAGGTTCCTAGAGGATATTATTGTTTTCCCATACCAATTTTAGAAAGGTTAAAGACAAATACATCTTGGAAGAAAAGTTTAGTTTTCTTTTATGAAACCAAACAAGCATAAAACCTTGCGAATGATGTTTTCCTCTTGTTCAGTCATGGACTGTCATGCCGTCATTCAACCTATTTTAAAACTTGACCCTGATGAGGCAATGAAGACCAGGGTGGCAAAAATGCAACTCCAGACTCAGATTGACCTACTTCTTTTAGTCACAGATATGAAGACTTCAAACTTTAAAGAGCTCATGTGTCAGACATTGTCCTTATTTTTACATCTGTTACATAGAACAGCTGAGGATAAAACACAAGCCTGCCATGGGAAAAGCAAACCAGCAACCAAAATAAAGAAAGTCTTTTCCAAAAATATTAAAAGTCCTCTGAAGGAAATCAATATGTGAACTGTATCTTATGAAGAAAAAACATAGATGTCTTTAGCACCTTGATTATTTTATACTATTAGCAGTAAATATAACATAGCAACATAACAGTTGTATTAATGGGAAATTCATTTGCAGGATTCTGTACAAATATTGAAAAGACACAATTCTTCCCTAGTAAGCCTTTTGCCACACAGCCACAGGCATGCTGAAAAAATATATTCACAGTCAAGGGCTGAGGGATATATCCCATTTACCAAAATGAACCATGTGTTATCCTTCAGAAAATTCACAGTTCTGATCTAAATCCCTTCCATTGATGTAATTAGGAACAGAGTCAAACCAATGAGTGTTGAGTCAAACCAATGACTGTTCTTGGTCTGACTACCTATAGCTACAACTATAATACTGCAATAACGTATTCCTGAAGTACAAAGAATGAGAATTTTTTGGCTTTCAAATGAAGGTCATATAATGTTGTTGGAAGAGGAAGCGTATGGCTCACTGTGTATCTAATCCAAGCTGAGTGTTTCTGTGAATGACCTGCAGAGCAGTCTGGCAAAAGATAGCAATGCAGATTCAGTGACCAAAAGCACTGTTCTCCCTTCTCCATGCAATCCTTTGTACCTATCTTTTATGGAATAAAATATTGCAGCCAAGCTGCTAGGTGAACACTACAGATTACCCACATGGTCTGACAGAGATTGAAGAAAGTCTTTGCTGTGCAGAACCCAGAACAGGCTTGGATTCCTGTAACAATGCCATAGCCTTGGATCTCAGATATGTGTCTTCACAGCTTCTGGAAAGGTCTGATCCAGAACTGTCTACTGTCAATGCCAAGGCTTCCTCAGTGATACTAGGCTATGGAAACCAAGCTGCAATGGTGACTGTGCTGGAGAAGAAGAGAGACAACTTGGAAGGCAGAAAGGAAACCAAGGTGCTCAGCCAAGAACATGAAGCAAGGACTACGGCTGATACTTCGCAACTTAATGTTGTGGATACTTGTGCACAAGCTGTTATCCTATCATTGAGAAAATATGAAAAAGGTAATTCATATAATATTAATGCCAGCTTGAAAGACAAGAAGGAGAACAGGGAAGGAATAGTTTCTTATTAACCACCATTGCAGTGTATAACACAACAGTCCTTCTCTGTTTCTTCTCTGTGACAATCTCAAAATAAAAGGCCAGGATGACATGTTCAGCGCATCTGTTTCCATCTTGATTCTTTAGTTATTCTTTCATTAGAGAAATATCAAACATAGCATGTCTCTTTTTGACATTGTTCAGCATTCAACAGGTTTCAACCTTTCCCGGAAACAAGAGAGCAGCTGGCCTAGTAGGTGGTGGAGGAGAATACATCCAATTTATCCACATTCATTTTCTTCCCTTTCCAAGAGAAATTCTGAACTTTTTCTAAACCTGAAGGGACCTTGCGTTGCTTGTTTATATGCCTTTAATGAAATGGAGAATCTGAGAAGGGAGAGGAGAGGAGAGGAGAGGAGAGGAGAGGAGAGGAGAGGAGAGGAGAGGAGAGGAGAGGAGAGGAGAGGAGAGGAGAGGAGAGGAGAGGAGAGGAGAGGAGAGGAGAGGAGAGGAGAGGAGAGGAGAGGAGAGGAGAGGAGAGGAGAGGAGAGGAGAGGAGAGGAGAGGAGAGGAGAGGAGAGTGGAGAGGAGAGGAGAGGAGAGGAGAGGAGGGGAGAGAGGGGAGGGGAGGGGAGGGGAGGGGAGGGAAGGGGAGGGGAGGGAAGGGGAGAAGAGGGGAGGGGAGGGGAGGGACTCCAAACCAAGCTGCTTAGAAAGGATCACAAAGTTTTAATGACACCATGTGATATGATGCTAACAAATTAACTGTCTTGTGGTATCATCACCCTTGGTTCTCCCTGAAATTTTAAAACTTTTTTTCTTAAACTTATAATTTATTTTTCTCCTCTTCCTGAGCAATGCTTTATCATCACTTAAGCAAATGAATAGAGAAAACTCATCTTTGCTAAAGCAAATGGAAAAAATCTTATTTGACTTCCTTGGAGTGAGAATGTCACCTAAACAGCCAGGTCCTGAGTAAACAAGCAATGTATGCTGCTTTCATCCAGAAACTGAATAGACTGCAAACTCCATTGCCATAGTCTGCAGCACAAAGACCCTGCGCAGCAACCACAGAATGAAATACAGCATTATTTTTATAAAGGATAGAGACAACTGAAAAACACCTCCAAATATAAGCTGAATTAATGGTATTCAAAGCAGATTTTAGCAACATGGCAGGAACACCACAGAAGACAGTGTGAATATTAACAGATGAACATTAGGCACACAACCCACCCACGCACTGAAAGTGCCTATAATGGCTAATGATACATTTCTAAGATGGGTGAGACAGAGCATATGAAATCATTTGAACAACAGGAAAGGTATGCTCTAAAAAGGAAATTATTCCTGTGACCCAAGAAGACAGGAGGAAAAAGGGTTTCCATTTTTTAGGGGTGGAAATTAGAGAAGCTCCATCAATTCCAGGGGAATGACCCCATTATACGTAAGTTGAAAATCTGGACCTGCACTGTCAAAGGGTAATGTTGGTCTGAGGATGTGCTCTTCTCCAAGAGACTTTCAGAAATGGCATTTTTCATTGTAGCTATATGATTATGTTTAGTCATATTAAGATCCCAATTAATACTTTTGTTCCTCCACACTGTTGTAAAACTGAGCCAAATAATTCCCAAGAAGAAAACAGATACATCAGATTTTTACTACCTTGGTCATTGAGACAGAATCTTTTGTGAGAATAAAGCAAACCTTGAATAAAATTGCAAGAAAAAAATCTTTGTCCAAACCAAACCAGAAACTTTTTCATGGTTATATCCTGTTCCTTTTTCGGAACTTATATATACCACTAGGAAAGTGCTACATTTTGACTTAAAAATACAATATGCTTTTCCTTTTATTTGTCAGGAAAACCTATAAAAGTCAGCAGCAAACAATAATTTGGCAGACAGTTTGGCTGTAGGGATCAGCACTGTGTTGGCAGTGGGTAAACAAGGTGGCCTGTCAAAATCTAGTCTTTCCCTCTCCATGATTTTATGATTTATGATGGATGGAAGACAAGATTTGCACTTTTTCACAATGACATGATGATGGCTCCAGATACATGCAGTTCAGCTATCTGAGCTCCTCATATGAACCCATCTATTGTAACCACATACACATACCACAACAATAAGGATGTGATCATCTTCTGAGATGAAAGATCATATAAAAACAACTGGTGTGGCTAGATTCAAAAGTAATTTTCATCCTGCCTCGGTGCAGCAGAAATCCGGGAAAACAATTTTTTCAGGTTTGTAACTATCTGGAATTTCCTTCAGTTCATAAACACCTGATATGCTTCTTTAGGGTCTTGTTATAATCTCCCTGTAAGGAGAAGTTCATTCATGTTGTTCAATACTATTAAGTCAACAGGCACAAATGAGCAGCAGAATGTCAGGGGACAAAAAAACCCAAAACAACACTAACACACTAACACTAACACTAATAATCCCAAGTGAAAATTTTTTAGTACATAGGGATATCTGACCTTTTTTGAATATTTTATTAAGCTGCTGTCTTTGTCAGTTTATTCTCCTTTCTTTCTGGATCAATCCCAAAGGAACTTCAAACTGAGCTTAAACTCTATTTAAACTGTTAAAACTGAGGACCTACATCAGAAAAGCAGGGTGGTGCAAGATCAACACGCTCCTATTCTTACACTAAACTATGCTCCTATTTATTCTTAAGAATGAAGGGTACTTTTGAAAGCAGAAGAAACCTAGGCTGAATTTTTAAGCCTCATCAACTTTTAAAGCCACTTAAACTTCTTCCTGTCTTCGTTCCATAATGGAGGTTTGAAAAATTTCTAGCCATCCCTGTGTCCTTCTGGTTGGGTTGGAAGGACAAAGAATCATGCTAGGAAGTTTCCTCGATGAATGGAAACCTTCCATACTGCTTAAACCAGAATGAAGCTTTGGGAATGGTTTCTGTCCAGTGGCTTTGGTCCTGGAGTTATTGTTTATTCTCTTAAATCCAGGATTCCACAGCAGACAACATTCCCTCTGCATAGTTTACAGTTTCTCCGGCTTTTTTTAAAGGGGTTGCAAGTGGGGTTTGTTTTTCATGTGAAAAAGTAAAATAAAATATGTAAAATGACAGAGGATGCATTTTTATTTGTTTTGAGGATGGAGTTCTGCATTCTATGAAGCACAAAGTTAGTCTGCAGATTGGTATTTTTGGCCTGTAGAATTATCTCTCTGTCTGTAATATATTAAGTCTGAAGTATCTTATCCCCCTTCCCGTTCCTATTCCTTTTTCTTCCCACTGTTTCAATTCATCAGCTATTTCAAAAGCACTCCCTGCTGTATTTGTTATATTTAATATCTGCAAGAAGCCACTTACAGAAAGATGTTCACTACTATTAGAAGGAGAAAAAAACCCACTGTCTCCTATTTCTATTAACAAGTTTAAAGCAACCTATTTAACTTTTCTGTCTTCAATTTTTTTAATTCTTTTTTTTAATTCAGTTTGCCTCACATAACCTTTTCTTTAGTGTATTAGCTACAGCAACTCAATCTGGAATGATACACGAGATACACGTACACTCAGTGTCTGAGGGCTTTTAATACCCTCCAGGATGGAAATTCACTATGGTAATTTTACCCTAATCAATTGAAATACAAGATTGAAGCTACTGCTAATTGACTGAACAAAATTGAAATTTGTCGAATGTCATAATGTCAGTTTACTCATTCAAAAGTTTCTCATTGACTGAGAAGGGAGGTTGTTAGAGGAGGGTGCCTGAACGAGAGGTTACTCAGGAGTTGTAGTCAGGTGTGCCTGGGGAATCATGGGATAAAGACAAGGCATTTGCTTGAGTCAAGGTGCCTCATATCTTGTTGTAAAGTATGTTGGCTATTTTGTTATCAGAAAAAAAGGCATGTGTGATTAAGAGACTTGCCTTAAAACATAAAGGAAGTCAGTGATAGACGGGAGAACAGAACAGAAATTTATCTTCACCCATTTCTTTCCTTTTCCATTTGTATCTTTTATAGGAATGTGAAAAATTTTGTT